>NW_027043042.1:900000-1195565 GCF_036013475.1 Columba livia | reverse complement strand
AAACCCGGAACACAGGGGCCATATGGGAGATCTTCGCACTATAATCGTCCAAGGGATTAGGGAATCTGTCCCTCTAGGGCAGAACATAAATAAAGCCTTTAATGAACAACAAAAGAAAGATGAAACTCCCACAGAATGGTTAGAAAGACTAAGAAAGAGCTTGCAGCTTTATTCTGGGATAGACCCTACGACACCAGTCGGGCAAGCCCTTTTTAAAAACACAGTTTGTGGCGAAGTCATGGCCGGGATATTAGAAAGAAGTTAGAAAAGTTGTAAGATTGGCAAGAGAAAGGGTTGGATGAGTTGCTAAGGGAAGCACAGAAGGTTTATGTGAGAAGGGAGGAAGAGACTCAGAAGAGGCAAGCTAAAATTTTAGTAGTGGCAGTTCGAGAGGGACAGAGGACGGCTCCACAGAAGGGAGGGCCACCACGCATAGGTGGGAATGGGCCACCTCAGGGAAGTCAAGTCGGACTGAAGGACTTGAAGGAAATTGAATGTTTTTCACTGTCCAGAGGAAGGGACATATGCGAAGGAGCTGTAGGAAACGTATACAGGATGAGAAAATGTATTATGCTGAGTAGGGGTGTCAGGGGCTCTATCTGCTGGGGACTCCTAAAACAACAGAGCCCTTGATAAAATTAAAGTTAGGTCCCCAGTGCCAGGAAATGGAATTCCTGGTAGATTCGGGGGGCAGAAAGATCTATTGTCCAAACTGTGCCCCGGGATGTGCTCCATCTTCGGAGAAAATAGAAGTACTAGGAGCAAAAGGAGACCCCTTTTCTGTACTAGTAATTAAAGGGGTAGAAATAGAATCCCCATCCCGAATAGGGATAGGGTCCCTTTTATTAGTGCCTGAAGCTGAATATAACCTATTAGGAAGGGATTTAATGGTCGAATTGGGAATTCGTTTAGAAATAAAAGATCGGGAATTGAAAGTAAAACTATACCAAGGTAAGAGAGGATTTAGAAGAAGAAGAGGAGTTTTTATGTGGATCATCACGGGTAGTGGACGGGAAAAGGAAGTCAGGATACGCTATAATAGATGGAAACAGCTGGACAACTAAGGAGTCAGGTCCCCTTAACTCAGGATGGTTAGCGCAGGCTTGTGAGCTGTTCGCAGTATTGAGGATATTACAGTTGTTAAAAGATAAGAGAGGAACAATGTTTACAGATTCTAAATATGCATTTGGGGTGGTTCACACGTTCGGAAAAATTTGGGAAGACAGGGGACTGATGAATTCTCAGGGTAAAGGATTAATACATGAGACCTTAATAAAGCAAACTTTGGAGGCATTAAGAGGGCCCAAACAAATTGCGGTAGTTTATGTAAAGGGCCATCGGAAGGGAACCTCCACGCAAATAAGAGGGAATAATTTAGTAGATGAGGAAGCTAAGAAAGCTGCGTTGCTGGTAATAAAAGAAATGGGCAGCTGGAATCAGCAGTTTCCAAAAGTGTTAGAATGGAAGAATCCTTTTTGCACTCTTTTCTTAATATTAAGGACATTCTTAAAACTAGTTAACACGTCAGTGTATTAGTCTTTAAACTTCAAGGTATTTTCGGGAGCTTTTACTTAATAAGAATAAAACTTTGTTATTGTGCAATATTTGTTCATTAGTTTAAAAATTGTCACCTTTAAGAGTTGGTCCCATATAAATGTATCATCTGTCAGGGAGTTTTAAATTCCAGATTTCTTTTTTTGTTACTTTGTATTTTGAAATCTGTTTTCCTATGTGCTTGTACTCTGTGCCTTCAGCTTGTGCACTTTGCAACTTTATAGACCATATTTTCTTACTGCAAAATGTGTTCTTGAGGCAAAACTTGACGTGAACAAACATGCTGCAAAGTTGCACTTTTCTCTTGCTTTAATGGGAGGTGAATCTGGAAAAAAAAAAAAAAAAAAAAAAAAAAAAAAAAAAAATCGAACCTATCACCATCCCTAATAGTGACTTGGAAGTTTGCCCCCTTTTATTTTACATGTATTCAGTGTGGGGACCAACTCTCGTAGAACCCCTTTCATTGACTTTTCAGTGGCTTCCATAATCGCAATAGATTGAGGTGTGAATTCCAGACTGAATAAGATACTAAGATGTGTTTGATGCTGTGCTATGTAGAAATATTTGGGGCAAATTCTTGGGTTTTGTAGGTCTGCAAAGTGCATCTCTGGCAGCACGAACCAGACTTGCGGCTGGTTGATCAGTGAACAGTGGCACCTGTCCAAGGTCACTTTGTGGCTCCTGTGCCGTTTCTCCTGTCCAGGGGACCGAGCAGAGTTGGGGGGGGAGGTGTTGTCCCTGCCGCATATGTTCTTTGTTTTTTTTTTCCTGTGTTGTGTGGTGAAGTCCCGCGGGCCCTTTTGTGCTTGTGTGGCTTCGTAAGAACTGTTAAAGCGAGGTCTGGTGGTCTAGAGACCACCTTTAGATATAGCAATAAATCGTATCAAACCAGGAAATCAAGTACTCATAAAAACATGGAGGGAATCATCGCTAACCTGTCCTGGGAGGGACCTTTCCTTGTTTTACTCATCACAGATATCGCAGTCTGCACCGCGGAAAGAGGATGGACACATGCTAGTCGAGTAAAAGGCCCTATACTGCACACAGACTGGGAAGTCACCAGGAAACTGGATGAGTTGAAGCTGACCTTCAAGAGGAAACAGACACGTGACGCATAGCCCTGAACACTAGGCTTTTTATGGACAATTGTAAGGAATTACATAAGTTGCCCATCGCATGTCCTGTATGTAAGCAATGCAATCTGTGAGTACGTCGTGTGTGTAACGGGTGCAGGATACAGCAGTAAAAAATTCTGTATGTTGAACGATGGTGTAATGAGTGTAGAGGAAAAACCTTAGATACCATTGGGATATTAATAATCACCGATAAGTCCAGACATTTGGGAAATAACCAAGAGAAAGTGTTCCAAACCCTGTGAGGATTCGGGACAGTGGCAAAACCCTTGTATTTGAAGATAGCCCTATTGGGTTCAGTATTGGAAAGTGGGTTGTGACAGAACAAGGAGAGAATTTAGGAGGCAGTCCCCTGAAGACTACAACTGCTGCCGAGAAGATAACTTACCCGGCTACTCTGAAGCAACAGAGTAGGCCCAGGGCAAGGCAGAGGGGTATCCTTGTGGGGATTGGCAAGTGCCTCTGAAGACTTCTAAAATAAAGCATCTCCTTAAGCAGAACAACCCTCAACAAAATGAACCTCCACTGGCTGATTTTCAGCCAACCAGGGGCCGGGTCGCTCTCCCTAATCCTCCTTACCTTACCGGTAATAATAGCAATAAAGCAGGGGAGTTCCCACCAACCTTTTAAATGGACTCTCTATCGATGGGAGGACCAAACGATAATACAACAACAGACCACATCAGGGTCACCTTCTTTTACTACAACCTTATTAGTTCAAATTGAGCCATGTTTTAACAAAATAGAGTTTTATATGTGCCCTAGCACAGGGCCCTCATATTGTAATACCCCAGGACACTATTACTGCACTTACTGGGGGTGTGAAACGATTGCTTCAAACTGGCCAATTCCTCGGGCAAATACTGATAAGTTCTTAAGGGTTGGATGGGGACCTGCAGGGTGCACTCCTCCCTCGGGAGAAAGGAGTTCCCTACAATTAGCTCCCCGCGGGTACACCCCACCCGATGGCAACTGTGAATATATTCCTTAACGTAACAGATCCTGAACATAGTGGATGGTTTGTTGGAAAAACCTGGGGAATGCGATATTATCAACCGGGTGCTGATCGAGGAGGCATGTTTCTCATAAAGAAAGAAGAAGTTAAACCGACCTCTCGAGCGATAGGTCCCAATCCAGTAGTAAGATCCCCTCCCCCTCTGGGTAGGGAGACAAAGACAGCAGAGAAGGAGAATATAATAATAATAGAGGAAACTGTCACTGAAGCCTTGAAATCTCTGAATATTGAAGCCCCGGAATCTTTGAATCCTCTATGGGGAATTATCCTGGCTGCTTATCAAACTCTAACTATACGCAACCCAACTTAACCATGGGTTGCTGGTTGTGTTATAATGTTAATCCACCCTTTTATGAAGCTATAGGGGATAATCGTCGGTATACCATAAGCAAGGAGTCTGTGCCTATTCAATGTCCTTGGGAAAAGCAGAAAAGAGGGATAACTATGCAACATGTAACTGGGTTAGGGACTTGTATAGGTAAAGTACCAAATTCCAAGAGACCACTTTGTGGGAATATCGTACCGAGCCTTAATGAAACCACAGGATATATTATTCCCCCGAATGGAACAAAATGGATATGTTCCAGGACGGGATTTACTCCATGTGTGTCTTTAAAGGTGTTCAACAGTTCCCGAGAGTATTGCATGTTAGTTACCATCATCCCAAGGATATTGTATCATCAAGAAAATGTAATGTATGATATTTGGGATACAGGGCTACATCGTACCAAACGGGAACCCATTACAGCCATTACTATAGCTACGTTGCTAGGGTTAGGGGTAGCCGGAGCAGGAACAGGGATAGCTTCACTTGTTCAACAAAATCAGGGATTCAGTTCCTTGAAGACTGCGATAGATGAGGACCTAGAGAGAATTGAAAACTCCATAACCGCCTTAGAGAGATCTCTAACCTCGCTATCTGAAGTGGTGTTGCAAAACAGGAGAGGGATGGATCTCCTTTTCTTACAGCAAGGTGGACTATGCGCAGTCTTGAAGGAAGAGTGTTGTTTTTATGCAGATCACACAGGGGTAGTCCGAGACTCGATGGCAAAATTAAGGGAGAGACTGGAACAGAGAAAAAGGGAAAGAGAAGCTGCAAAAGGGTGGTACGAGTCTTGGTTTATTCAGTCCCCGTGGCTAACTACATTGCCATACACAATAGCTGGACCCTTGATGATATTATTACTCACCCTAACCTTTGGACCCTGTATCCTAAATCGACTTATTGGACTACTTAAAAACCATGTAGAGCGGGTACACCTTATGTTGTTACAGAAACATGGAACTGATGAAGAAGATGAAATAACCTTACTAGCCCGAAAAGCGGTAACTCGATTTGATCAACAAATAAATGAGTAAAAAAAAAAAAGGGGGGAATTGTAATAAGTGATGGTCAAAATTGTTAATGTTGAACAAATCGAGTAGGATTCAATTGTATTATGCATATTATTGTAAGCAGTAACTGTGCTTGTGCGAGTTTGATTATGTTTTGTAGAACCTTGTAGTAGTAGTTAAAGACAATGCCATAAATAACAGGACTACCGGGTGGTGCCATAAATAACAGGACTACCGGATGGTGTCATAAATAACAGGACTCCCGGATGGTGCCACAGATAATAGGACTCCCAGAAGGTGTTACAGATAACAAAGCGCTCGGATGTTGCAACAGATAACAAAAGTTCCAGAGACGGAAATTCCCAGCACGTAAACGAACGCACAACGTATATAAGCACATACGAAAGGTTGATTTGGTGTGCCTGTTGGCGGAACTGAGCTTCCCCCGGTCACCCAGCGCTGTTTTGCCTAATTACCGCTTGCTAAATAAAATCGATTGATTGACTCAGAATCGATTTATTGGCTCTTATTTATAACACGGTTGAGAAGGATTTCCAAGCATCCGACGAGTTTGGAAGGTGGTGGCTCTGTCAACAGGTTGTCTTGCAGCGGAGAACCTCCAGCAGCCTCATGCAAGGTCTTCCTCCCTTCATCCCTGCCCTGTGATTCCACCAGCTGCTCCAGTGCTTCCTCGGGGATGTGTTGGAGCTGCCCCCGGGCCAGCTCTGGCGCTGGGCACGGGAGGCTGCTCCCTTTTATAGTGCCCCGGGGCATTGTGACCTCAGCGTTGCCGGGTGCTGGCATTGTGACGTGGGGGTGACAGAGCCCCCATGTGCAGCCCCGCCCATCCCCCCTCTGCCCAGCACCCTTGGGAGGAAGCCCTTGAGCCGCTGGCCCCCAATCCCTCTCTGTACCTACAAGACAGGGGAGTAATCAACCTAACCATGGCCCTTTTTTGCAAAAATAGACTCTGGATTTGTTGTCTGTCCAGCCTTGTTTCATCTCCTCTCCTCTCCTCTCCTCTCCTCTCCTCTCCTCTCCTCTCCTCTCCTCTCCTCTCCTCTCCTCTCCTCTCCTCTCCTCTCCTCTCTTCTCCTCTCCTCACTTCCCCTCTCTCCACTTTTTCCCTTTTCTTCTCTCCCCATAGTGAGTCAAATAACAAAAAGAATATTTGCGTGAAAGGCCAGTGGAATTTCAGCTCCAAAACCACTTTCAAGGACACATAACACAATGGATACATCTGTTTCATTTTTTAATTTATTTTATTTCATTTTATTTAGTCTTATTTCTTTTTTAGTTTTGTTTTGTTTTGTTACCCTCTCCTCTCTTCTCCTCTCTTCTCCTTCTTCTGTGGTCTTGCCTTTGCCTTGACTTTGCCTTGCCTTGCCTTGCCTTGCCTTGCCTTGCCTTGCCTTGCCTTGCCTTTGCCTTGCCTTTGCCTTGCCTTTGCCTTGCCTTTCCTTTGCCTTTGCCTTTCTGTTGTTTAAGTTTGCTTCTTTCACATCATGGAAGGCTGCTAGTTTGGTTTTTCTTTAGGTTGCTTACTTCACCTTGATTTACCTTGTTTCGGTTGGTATGGTATAGATTGTTTCAGGTTCTTGTTTGGTGGTTCAGGGTTAGTTCTTTGAAGATTTGGAAGGTAGATTGCTTTAGGTTCTTCAAGGTTGGTTTTTTCCAGGTGTTGAAGGTTGCTTTAGGTGAGTTGTTCTATGCTGGTTTAGGTAGGCTGTTCTAGCTAAGTTTAGGGCCATCTCGTGGAGCAGCAGGCACCCAGCCCAAATGGCCCAAAGAAGCCGTGGCAAGCGGGCCATGCTCAATGCTGCAGAGGAAGGCAAAAAACCCCCAGAGACGCTTGGTGTCCCACATGGGGGGAAAAAAAAGCTTTCCTCCCCCCAGCTGCAGGGCACGAGAGGCCATCTTCCTGGTGCCTGAGCAACAGGTAGGAACCGAGCCAAAAGGGCCCAGTGGAGCTCTGCAAAGTGGTCATGCTCCATGCTGCAGAGGAAGGCAAAAAACCCCCGGGGACCAATGCCAATCTGCCCCGGGGGAAAAAATTCCTTCCTGACCCCAGTGCTGGCGATCGGCTGTTCCCTGAGCATGTGAGACAGACCTGGCTCCTCGTCCCACAGGCTGCTCATGCCCTCCCAGGACCTGCCCAAACCCTATCCTGTCCTATCCTATCCTCCCTACACCTGGAGCCATCTCCCAGACTTCCGAGAGTGCCCAAATGGCTCTGAGCTCATGGACTTTGGGGACAAGAATCCTTCCTGGGCCTGTCAGGACACCAGTGGGTGTTCCAAAGCACTGCAACCCCTCTACATCCTCTCCCTTACAGCTCCTGAGCCTGCTCCTGTAGGGAATGAGGATGATGAGCTCTGCCATGCTTCTCAAGAAGGCAACACTCCTTTGCTCTTGCCACTGCTATCCGGTTGAGAAGGATTTCAAAGCATCCGACGAGTTTGGAAGGTGGTGGCTCTGTCAACAGGTTGTCTTGCAGCGGAGAACCTCCAGCAGCCTCATGCAAGGTCTTCCTCCCTTCATCCCTGCCCTGTGATTCCACCAGCTGCTCCAGTGCTTCCTCGGGGATGTGTTGGAGCTGCCCCCGGGCCAGCTCTGGCGCTGGGCACGGGAGGCTGCTCCCTTTTATAGTGCCCCGGGGCATTGTGACCTCAGCGTTGCCGGGTGCTGGCATTGTGACGTGGGGGTGACAGAGCCCCCATGTGCAGCCCCGCCCATCCCCCCTCTGCCCAGCACCCTTTGGAGGAAGTCCTTGAGCCGCTGGCCCCCAATCACTCTCTGTACCTACAAGACAGGGGAGTAATCAACCTAACCATGGCCCTTTTTTGCAAAAATAGAGTCTGGATTTGTTGTCTGTCCAGCCTTATTTCATCTCCTCTCCTCTCCTCTCCTCCTCTCCTCTCCTCTCCTCTCCTCTCCTCTCCTCTCCTCTCCTCTCCTCTCCTCTCCTCTCCTCTCCTCTCCTCTCCTCTCCTCTCCTCTCCTCTCCTCTCCTCTCCTCTCCTCTCCTCTCCTCTCCTCTCCTCTCCTCTCCTCTCTCTCCTCTCTCCACTTTTTCCCTTTTCCTCTCTCCCCATAGTGAGTCAAATAACAAAAAGAATATTTGCCTGAAAGGACAGTGGAATTTCAGCTCCAAAACCACTTTCAAGGACACATAACACAATAGATACATCTGTTTCATTTTTTAATTTATTTTATTTCATTTTATTTAGTCTTATTTTTTTTTTGTTTTGTTTTGTTTTGTTGCCCTCTCCTCTCTTCTCCTTCTTCTGTGCTCTTGCCTTGCCTTGCCTTGCCTTGCCTTGCCTTGCCTTGCCTTGCCTTTGCCTTGCCTTTACCTTGCCTTGCCTTGCCTTTGCCTTGTCTTTGCCTGGCCCTTGTCTTGACTTTGCCTTTGCCTTTGCCTTTGCCTTTGCCTTTGCCTTTGCCTTTGCCTTTGCCTTTGCCTTTGCCTTTGCCTTTGCCTTTGCCTTGCCTTTGCCTTTGCCTTTGCCTTGCCTTTGCCTTTGCCTTGCTTTTGCCTTGCCTTTGCCTTGCCTTTGCCTTGCCTTTGCCTTTGCCTTGCCTTTGCCTTTGCCTTCTCTTTGCCTTGCCTTTGCCTTGCCTTTGCCTTGCCTTACCTTTGCCTTGCATTGCCTTTCTGTTTTTTAAGCTTGCTTCAGTGTCCACGGGGGTTTGTGACAAGCACACTGTCCATGGGTGTTTGTGACACACACACTGTCCAATAGGGTTTGTGACACACACGCTGTCCCCTCGGGATTGTAACACACACACACTGTCCAGGGGGTTTTGTGACACTCACGCTGTCCAATGGGGTTTGCGACACACACACTGTCCAATGGTGTTTGTGACAAACACACTCTCCAATGGGGTTTGTGACACACACACTGTCCGAAGGGGACTATGCCACACACGCTGACAAATGGGTTTTGTGACACACAGTCAAATGGGGAATGGGGTTTGTGACAAGCACACTGTCCATGGGTGTTTGAGACACACATGCTGTCCAGGGGGGTTTGTGACAAACGTACTGTCCAATGGGTTTTGTAACACACACGCTGTCCCCTCGGGATTGTCACACACTACACTGTGCAGGGGGGTTTGTGACACAGACGCTGTCCAATGGGGTTTGTGACACACACAGTGTACAAAGGGGTTTGTCACACACACTCTGTCCCCTGGGGTTTGTGACACACACTCTGTCCAGTGGGGTTTGTCACACACACTCTGTCCAATGGGGTTTGTGACACACACTCTGTCCAGTGGGGTTTGTCACACACTCTGTCCAATAGGGATTGTGTCAAACATGCTGTAAAATGGGGTTTGTGACACGTACACTTTCCAATGGGTTTTGTGACACACACACTCTGTCCAATGGTGCTTGTGACACACACGCTGTCCAATGGCGTTCGTGACACACACGCTGTACAGTGGGTTTTGTGACACACGCACTCTGTCCAAAGGGGATTAAGACACACACGCTGTCCAATAGTGCTTGTGACACACACTCTGTCCCATGGGGTTTGTGACACACACACTGTCCAATGGGGATTGTGACACACAAACGCTGTCCAATGGGGTTTGTGACACACACACTGTCCAAAGGGGTTTGTGACACACACACTGTCCAATGGAGATCATGACACACAAACGCTGTCCAATGGGATTGTGACACACACAGTGTCCAGTGGGGTTTGTGACACACACACTGTCCAAAAGGGTTTGTGACACACAAACTGTGCAGTGGGGATTGTGACACACACACTGTCCAGGGGGGTTTGTGACTCACACACTTTCCAAAGCGTTTTGTGAAACACACACTGTCCAATGGGGTTTGTGAGAAGCACACTGTCCATGGGTGTTTGTGACACACAGGCAGTCCAGTGGGGTTTGTGACACACACACTGTCCAATGGGGTTTGTGACACACACGCTGTCCCCTCGGGATTGTGACACACACACACTGTCCAGGGGGGTTTGTGATACTCACGCTGTCCAATGGGGTTTGCGCCACACACTCTGTCCAATGGTGTTTGTGACAAACACGCTATCCAATGGGTTTTGTGACAGACACACTCTGTCCAAAGGGTTTTTTTACACACACACGCTGTCCAATTGGTTTTGTGACACACACACTGTCCAATGGGTATTGTGACACATACACTATTCAATGGGGTTTGTGACACACACACTGTCCGAAGGGGACTATGCCACACACGCTGACAAATGGGTTTTGTGACACACACACTGTGAAATGGGGAATGTGATACACACACGCTGTTCAGTTGTGTTTGTGACAAGCACTCTGTCCATGGGTGTTTGTGACACACATGCTGTCCAGTGAGGTTTGTGACAAAAACACTGTCCAATGGGTTTTGTAACACACAAGCTGTCCCCTCGGGATTGTGACACACACACAGTGTGCAGGGGGGTTTTTTGACACAGACGCTGTCCAATGGGGTTTGTGACACACAGAGTGTACAAAGGGGTTTGTAACACACACTCTGTCCCCTGGGGTTTGTGACACACACTCTGTCCAGTGGGGTTTGTCACACACACTCTGTCCAATGGGGTTTGTGACACACACTCTCTCCAATAGGGATTGTGTCAAACATGCTGTACAACGGGGTTTGTGACACGTACACTTTCCAATGGGTTTTGTGACACACACACTCTGTCCAATGGTGCCTGTGACACACACGCTGTCCAATGGGGTTCGTGACACACACGCTGTCCAGTGGGTTTTTTGACACACGCACTCTGTCCAAAGGGGATTAAGACACACACGCTGTGCAATTGTGTTTGTGACACACACTCTGTCCCATGGGGTTTGTGACACACACACTGTCCAATAGGAATTGTGACACACAAACGCTGTCCAATGGGGTTTGTGACACATACACTGTCCAAAGGGGTTTGTAACACACACACTGTCGAATGGAGATTATGACACAAAAACGCTGTCCAATGGGGTTTGTGACACACACGCACTGTCCACTCGGATTGTGACACACACACTGTCCAGTGAGGTTTGTGACACACACACTGTCCAAAAGGGTTTGTAACACACACACTGTGCAGTGGGGTTTGTGACACACACACTGTCCAATGGGGTTTGTGACACACACGCTCTCCACTGGGGATTGTGACACACACACTGTCCAGGGGGGTTTGTGACTCACACACTTTCCAAAGGGTTTTGTGAAACACACGCTGTGCAATGGGGTTTGTGAGAAGCACACTGTCCATGGGTGTTTGTGACACACAGGCAGTCCAGTGGGGTTTGTGACACACACACAGTCCAATTGGGTTTGTGACACACACACTGTGCCCTCGGGATTGTGACACACACACACTGTCCAGGGGGGGTTGAGACACACACACTGTCCAATGGGCTTTGTGACACACACACTGTCCAAAGGGGTTTGTGACACCCACACTGTCCAATAGGGTTTGTGACACACACGCTGTACCCTTGGGATTGTGAAACACATACACTGTCCAGGGGGGTTTGTGACACACACACTGTCCAAAGGGCTTTGTGACACACAAACTGTCCAATGGGTATTGTTACACACACACTCTGTCCAATGGTGTTTGTGACACACACACTATCCAATGGTGTTTGTGACACACACGCTGTCCAATGGGGTTTGTGACAGACACACTCTGTCCACTGGTGTTTGTGACACACACATGCTGTCCAATTGGTTTTGTGACACACACACTGTCCAAAGGGGATTGTGATACAAACACGCTGTTGAATGGGGTTTGTGACACGCACACTGTCCATGGGTGTTTGTGACACACACGCTGTCCACTGGGGATTGTGACACACACACTGTCCAGGCGGGTTTGTGACACACACACTGTCCAATGGGGATTGTAACACACACACTGTCCAAAGGGGTTTGTGACACACACGCACTGTCCACTTTGGATTGTGACACACACAGTGTCCAGTGGGGTTTGTGACACACGCACTGTCCAAAGGGGTTTGTGACACACACACTGTGCAGTGGGGTTTGTGACACACACCCTGTCGCCTCGGGATTGTGAAACACACACACTTTCCAGGGGGGTTTGTGACAGACACACTCTGTCCACTGGTGTTTGTGACACACACAATATCCAATGGTATTTGTGACACACATGCTCTCCAATGAGGTTTGTGACAGACACACTGTGTCCAATGGGTTTTGTGACACACACACGCAGTCCAATAGGTTGGTGACACACACACTGTTCGAAGGGGATTGTGACACACACGCTGTCCAATGGGTGTTGTGACACACACACTGTCCAAAGGGGATTGTGATACACAGACGCTGTTCAATGGGCTTTGTGACACGCACACTCTCCATGGGTGTTTGTGACACACACTCTGTGCAGGGGGGTTTGTGACACACACACTGTCCAATGGGTATTATGACACACAGACTATCCAATGGGGATTTTGACACAAACTCTGTACAATAGGGTTTGTGATACACACACTGTCCAATGGTGTTTGTGAGACACACACAGTCCAATGGGTATTGTGACACACAAATGCTGTACAATGGGGTCTGTGACACACACACTCTCCAGTTGGGTTTGTGACACACACACTGTCCAAAGGGGTTTGTGACACACACAATGTGCAGTGGGGTTTGTGACACACACACTGTCCTATGGGTATTGTTACACACACACTCTGTCTAATGGGGTTTGTGACACACACACGGTCCAATGGCGTTCGTGACACACAAACGCTGTCCAATGGGGATTGTGACAGACTCACTGTCCAATGGGTATTGTGTCACTTACGCTGTCCAGGGGGGTTTGTGACATACACGCTGTCCAATGGGGTTTGTGACACACACTGTGTACAATGGGGTTTGTCACACTCACTCTGTCCCATGGGGTTTGTGACACACACTCTCTCCAATGGGTTTTGTCACACACACTCTTTCCAATGGATTTTGTGACACACACACTCTGTCCAATGGATATTAAGACACACACGCTGTCCAATGGGGTTTGTGACACACACACTCTCCAATGGGTATTGTGACACATACGCTGTCCAGGGGGGTTTGTGACACACACGCTGTCCAATGGGGTTTGTGTCACACACAGTGTACAATGGGGTTTGTCACACTCACTCTGTCCAAAGGGGTTTGTGACACACACTCTCTCCAATGGGGTTTATCACACAAACTCTGTCCAAGGGGTTTTATGAAACACACACTGCTGTCCAGTGGTGTTTGTGACACAGACACTGTCCAGGGGGGTTTGTGACACACACGCTGTCCTATGGGGATTGTGACACACAAACGCTGTCCAATGGGGTTTGTGACACACACACTGTCCAAAGGGGTTTGTGACGCACTCGCTGTCCAATGGGGTTTGTGACACGCACAGTGTCCATGGGTGTTTGTGACACACATGCTGTGCAGTGGGTTTGTGACACACACAGTGTCTAATGGGGTTTGTGACACACACACTGTCCACTGGGGATTGTGACACACACACTGTCCAGGGGGGTCTGTGACACACACACTGTCCAATGGCGTTCGTGACACACACACTTTCCAATGGGTATTTTGACACACAAACGCTGTCCAATGGCCTTCGTTACACACACACTGTCCAATGGGTATTGTGACACACACACTTTCCAAAGGGGATTTTTACAGAAACTCTGTCCAATGGGGTTTGTGACACACACAGTGTCAAATGGGGCTTGTGACACACACGCTGTCCAGTGGGTTTTGTGACACACACACTGTCCAATAGGTTTTGTGACACACACATGCAATCCAATGGGGTTTGTGAAACATAAATTTCCAATGGGGTTTGTGACACACACACTGTGCAGTGGGGTTTGTGACACACACTGTCCAATGGGGTTTGTGACGCACACACTGTCCACTGGAGATTGTGACACACACACTGTCCAGGGTGGTTTGTGGCACACACACTGTCCAAAGGGGTTTGTGACACACACGCTGTCCAATGGGGTTTGTGACACACACACTGTCCAGTGGGTTTTGTGACACACGCACTCTGTCCAATGGATATTAAGACACACACGCTGTCCAATGGTGTTTGTGACATACACACTGTCCAATGGGGATTGTGACACACACGCTGTCCAATGGGGTTTATAACACACACACATTGTCCAGTGGGGCTTGTGACAAACACGCTGTCCAGTGGGTTTTGTGACACACGCACTGTCCAATAGGTTTTGTGACACACACATGCAATCCAATGGGGTTTGTGACACATAAATTTCCAATGGGGTTTGTGACACACACACTCTGTGCAATGGGCTTGTGACACACACGCTGTTCAATGATTTTTCTGACACAAACTCTGTCCCATGGTGTTTGTGACACACACACTGTCCAAAGGGGTTTGTGACACACACGCTGTCCAGTGCGGTTTGTGACAAGCACACTGTCCATGGGTGTTTGTGACACACACGCTGTCCAGTGGGGTTTGTGACACACACACTGTCCAAAGGGGTTTGTGACACACAGGCTATCCCCTCGGGATTGTTGCACACACACTGTCCAGGAGGGTTTGTGACACACATGCTGTCCAGTGGGGTTTGTCAGACACACACTGTACAATGGGTATTTTTACACACACACGGTGTCCAATGTTGTTTGTGACAGACACACACTGTCCAATGGGTATTGGGACACACACTCTGTCCAGTGGGATTTGTTTACACACATTCTGTCAAATGGGGTTTGTGACACACACTCTGTCCAATAGGGATTGTGTCAAACACGCTCTACAATAGGGTTTGTGACACATACACTTTCCAATCGGTTTTGTGACACACACACGCTGTCCAATGGTGCTTGTGACATACACGTTGTCCAATGTGGTTCGTGACACACACGCTGTCCAGTGGGTTTTGTGACACACACACTGTTTCCCATGGGGTTTGTGACACAAACTCTGTCCCATGGCGTTTGTGACACACACTCTGTCCATTGGGATTTGTGACACACAAACGATGTCCCATGGGGTTTGTGACACACACACTGTGCAAAGGGATTTGTGACACATACGCTGTCCAATGGGGTTTGTGACACGCACACTGTCCACTGGGGATTGTGACACACACACACTCCAATGGATATTGTGACACACAAACGCTGTCCAATGGGGTTTCAGACACACACGCCATCCAATGGCGTTCGTGACACACACACTGTCCAAAGGGGATTGTGACACACACGCTGTCCAATGGGGTTTGTGACACACACAGTGTCCAAAGGGTATTGTGACACACACACTCTGTCCAATGGTGCTTGTGACAAACAAGCTTTCCAATGGGGTTCATGAGACACACGCTGCCCAGTGTGTTTTGTGACCTACACACTCTGTCCAATGGGCTTGTGACATACACTCTGTCCAATGGGGATAGTGACACTCTCACTGTAGAATGGGTATTGTTACACACACACACTGTCCAATGGGGATTGTGACACACAAACGCTGTCCAATGGGGTTTGTGACACACACACTCTCCAAGGGTGTTTGTGACACACACGCTGTCCAGGGGGGTTTGTGACACACACACTTTCCAATGGGGATTGTGAGACTCAAACGCTGTCCAATGGTGTTTGCGACTCACACACGGTCCAATGGATTTCGTGACACACACACTGTCCAATGGGTATTGTGACACACACACTTTCCAATGGGGATTGTGACACAAACTCTGTCCCATGGGGTTTGTGACACACACACTGTCCAAAGGGGTTTGTGACACACACAGTGTCCAATGGGGATTGTGACACACCCGCTGTCCAATGGGGTTTGTGACACACACACTGTCCAGTGGGGCTTGTGACACAAACGCTGTCCAGTTTGTTTTGTGACACACACACTGTCCAATAGGTTTTGTGACACACACACGCAATCCAATGGGGTTTGTGACACATAAATTTCCAATGGGGTTTGTCACACACACACTCTATGCAATGGCCTTGTGACACACACGCTGTCCAAAGGTGTTTCTGACACAAACTCTGTCCCATGGGATTTGTGACATACACACTTTCCAATGATGTTTGTGACACACAAACGCTGTCCAATGGGGTTTGTGACACACACTCTGTGCTATGAGGTTTGTCACACACACTCTTTCCAATGGGGTTTGTGACACACACGCTGTCCAATAGGGATTGTGACAAACACGCTGTACAATAGGATTTGTGACACACACACTCTGTCCAAAGGGCTTGTGACACATACAATATCCAATGGGGTTTGTGACACACAGCCTGTCCCCTCGGAATTGTGACACACACACACTGTCCAGGGGGGTCTGTGACTCACACGCTGTCCAATAGGGTTTGTTACACACACAGTGTCCAATGGGTATTGTTACACACACATGCTGTCCAATGGTTTTTGTGACACACACATGCTGTCCAATGGGGTTTGTGACACACAAACAGTCCAATGGGGATTGTGATACACATATGCTGTTCAATGGGGTTTGTGACACAAAAACTGTCCAAAGGGGTTTGTGACACACACGATGTCAAATGGGGTTTGTAACACGCACAATGTCCATGGGTGTTTGTGACACACACGCTGTCCAGTGGGGTTTATAACACACACACTGTCCAGGGGGTTTTGTGACACACACACTGTCCAATGGGGATTGTGTCACACACACTGTCCAGGGGGGTTTGTGACACACACACTTTCCAATGTGTATTGTGACACACAAACGCTGTCCAATGGGGTTTGTGACACACACAGTGTCCAATGGGGATTGTGAAACACACGCTGTTCACTGGGGTTTGTAACACACACACTCTGTCCAGTGGATCTTGTTACACACACGCTGTCCAGTGGGTTTTGTGAGGCACACAAGCAATCCAATGGGGTTTGTGACACATATATTTCCAATGGGGTTTGTGACACAGACACTCTGTCCAATGGGCTTGTGACACACACGCTGTCCAATGGTGTTTGTGACACAAACTCTGTCCCATGGGGTTTGTGACACACACACTGTCCAATGGGGATTGTGACACAGAAACGCTGTCCAATGGTGTTTGTGACACACACACTGTCGAAAGCGGTATGTGATAACTAACGCTGTACATTGGGGTTTGTGACAAGCACGCTGTCCGTGGGTGTTTGTGACACACACGCTCCCCCCTCGGGATTGTGACAAACACACACTGTCCAGGGGAGTTTGTGACACACACGCTGTCCAATGGGGTTTGTGACACACACACTGTCCAATGGGTATTTTTTCACACACACACTGTCCAGGGGAGTTTGTGACACACACGCTGTCAAATGGGTTTTGTGACACACACACGCTGTCCCATGGTGTTTGTGACACACACACTGTCCAAAGGGATTTGTGACACATACGCTGTCCAAGGGGGTTTGTGACACGCACACTGTCCATGTGTGTTTGTGACACACACACTGTCCAGAGGGGTTTGTGACACACAGCTGTCCACTGGGGATTGTTAAACACACAGTCCAGGGGGTTTGTGACACACACTTTGTCCAGTGGCATTCAAGACACACACACTTTCCAATGGGCATTGTGACACACAAACGCTGTCCAATGGGGTTTGTGACACACACACCGACCAATGGCGTTCGTGACAAACACACTGTCCAATGGGTATTGTGACACACAAACGCTATCCAATGCGGTTTGTGACACAAACTTTGTCCAATGGGGTTTGTGACACACACGCTGTCCAATGGGGATTGTGACACAAACTCTGACCAATGGGTTTGTGACACACACGCAGTCCAATGGGGTTTGTGACACACACAGTTCCCAATGGGGATTGTGAGACACACACGGCCCAGTGGGTTTTGTGACACACACAATGTCCAATAAGTTTTGTGACACGCATGCAATCCAATGATGTTTGTGACACACACACTCTGTCCAATGGGCTTGTGACAAAAAAGCTGTCCAATGGTGTTTGTGACACAATCTCTGTCCCATAGGGTTTGTGACACACACACTGTCTAACGGGGATTCTCACACACAAACGCTGTCCAATGGTGTTTGTGACACACACACTGTCCGAAGGGGTTTGTGACACAAACGCTGTTCAATCAGGTTTGTGACACGCACACTGTCCAATGGGTATTGTTACACACACACGCTGTCCAATGGGGTTTGTGACACACAGACTGCCCAATGGCGTTTGTGACACACACGCTGTCCAATGGCGTTTGTGACAGACACACTGTCCAATGGGGATTGTGACACACACACTCTGTCCAGTGGGGCTTGTGACACACACGCTGTGCAGTGGGTTTGGTGACACACACACTGTCCATTAGGTTTTGTGACACACACATGCAATCCAATGGGGTTTGTGACGCATAAATTTCCAATGGGGTTTGTGACACACACACTCTGTGCAATGGGCTTGTGACACACACGCTGTCCAATGGTGTTTCTGACACAAACTCTGTCCCACGGGGTTTGTGACATACACACTGTCCAATAGGGTTTGTGACACACAAACCCTGTACAATCGTGTTTGTGACACACACACTGTCCAAATGGCTTTGTGACACACACGCTGTCCAATGGGGTTTGTGAAACACACTCTGTCCAATGAGGTTTGTCACACACACTCTGTCCAATGCGGTTTGTGGCACACACGCTGTCCATTAGGGATTGTGAAAAACACACTCTACAATAGGGTTTGTGACACACACACTCTGTCCATAGGGCTTGTGACACATTCACTTTCCAATGGGGTTTGTTACACACACACTCTGTCCAGTGGGGCTTGTGACACACATGCTGTCCAGTGGGGTTTGTCACACAAACACTATCCAATGGGGTTTGTGACACACAGGCTGTCCCCTCGGAATTGTGACACACACACACTGGCCATGCGGGTCTGTGACACACACGCTGTCCAATGATGTTTGTGACGCACACAGTGTCCAATGGGTATTGTTACACACACACGCTGTCCAATGGTTTTTTGACACACACATGCTGTCCATTGGGGTTTGTGACACACACACAGTCCAATGGGCATTGTGATACACACATGCTGTTCCGTGGGATTTGTGAAACAAACACTGTCCAAAGGGATTTGTGACACACACGATGTCAAATGGGGTTTGTAACACGCACAATTTCCATGGGAGTTTGTGACACACACGCTGTCCAGTGGGGTTTGTGACAAACACACTGTCCAGGGGGTTTTGTGACACACACACGTGTCCAATGGGGTTTGTGACACACACAATGTCCAATGGGGATTGTGACACACAAACGCTGTCCAATGGTGTTTGTAACACACACACTCTGTCCAGTGTGTTTTGTGAGACACACAAGCAATCAAATGGGGTTTGTGACACATACATTTCCAAAGGGGTTTGTGACACAAAGGTTCTGTCCAATGGGCTTGTGACTAGCACACTGTCCATGGGTGTTTGTGACACACACTCTGTCCAGTGGCGTTTGTGACACAGACACTGTCCAATGGGAATTGTGACACACACGCTGTCCCCTCGGGATTGTGACACACACACACTGTCCATGGGGGTGTGTGATACACACGCTGTGCAATGGGGTTTGTGGCACACACACTGTCCAATGGGTATTGTTTAACACACACGCTGTCCAATGGGGTTTGTGACAGACACACTCTGTCAAATGGGTTTTGTGACACACACACGCTGTCCCATGGGGTTTGAGACACACATGCTGTCCAGTGGGTTTTGTGGCAAACACACTGTCCAATGGGGATTAAGACTCACACGCTGTTCAATGGTGTTTGTGACACAAACTGTGTCCCACGGGGTTTGTGACACACACACTGTCCAATGGGTATTGTTACACACACACGCTGTCCAATGGGGATTGTGACACACAAACGCTGTCCCGTGGGGTTTGTGACACATACACTGTCCAATGGGGATTGTGACACACACACTGTCCAATGGGTATTGTTACACACACACGCTGTCCAATGGGGATTGTGACACACAAACGCTGTCCCGTGGGGTTTGTGACACATACACTGTCCAATGGGGGTTGTGACACACACACTGTACAATGGGTACTGTTACACACACATGCTCGCCAATGGGGTTTGTGACACATACACTGTCCAACGGTGTTTGTGACACACACTCTGTCCAACGGGGTTTTTGACACACACGCTGTCCAAAGTGGATTGTGACACACACGCTATCCAAAGGGGTTTGAGACACACACATTCTGTCCAGTGGTGCTTGTGACAGACACGCTGTCCAATGCGGTTTGTGACACACACCCTGTCCAATGGGGATTGTGACTCACACACTGTACAATGGGTATTGTTACACACACACGCTGTCCAGTGGTTATTGTGACACACACACTGTACAACGGGTATTGTTACACACACACGCTGTCCAATGGGGATTGTGAAACACACGCTGTACAATGGGTATTGTGACACACACACGCTGTCCAAAGGGTTTTGTGACAGACACTCTGTCCAATGGGGGTTGTGACATACACACTGCACAATTGGTATTGTTACACACACATGCTCGCCAATGGGGTTTGTGACACATGCACTGACCAACGGTGTTTGTGACACACACTCTGTCCAACGGGGTTTGTGACACACACGCTTTCCAAAGTGGATTGTGACACACACGCTATCCAATGGGGTTTGTGACACACACATTCTGTCCAGTGGTGCTTGTGACACACACACTGTACAATGGGTATTGTTACACACACACGCTGTCCAGTGATGATTGTGACACACACACTGTACAACGGGTATTGTTACACTACACACGCTGTCCAATGGGGATTGTGACACACACGCTGTCCAATGGGTATTGTGACACACACACGCTCTCCAATGGGGTTTGTGACACACACGCTGTCCAATGGGGATTGTGACACACACGCTGTACAATGGGGTTTGTAACACACAGACTCAGTCGAGTGGGGCTTGTGACACACACGCTGTCCCATGGGGTTTGTGACACACACACTGTACAATGGGCATTGCTACACACACATGCTGTCCAATGGGGTTTGTGACACACACACTGTCCAATGGTGTTTGTGACACACACTCTGTCCAATGGGTTTGTGACACGCAGGCTGTCCAAAGGGGATTGTGACACGCACACTTTCTAATGGGGTTTGTGACACACACACACGCTATCCATTGGGGTTTGTGACACACATGCTGTCCAATGGGGATTGCTACAAACACACGCTGTCGAATGGGGTTTGTGACACACACTCTGTCCGATGGGGTTTGTGACACACACGCTGTCCAATGGGGATTGTGACAAACACCTTTACAATGGGGTTTGTGACACACACACTCTGTCCAATGGGCTTGTGACACAAACGCTGTCCACTGGTGTTTGTGACACAAACTCTGTCCCATGGGGTTTGTGACACACACACTGTCCAACAGGGATTCTGACACACAAATGCTGTCCAATTGTGTTTGTGAACACACACACTGTCCAAAGGGGTTTGTGACACACATGCTGCTGATTGAAAAACCACCTGCCTGGTGGCATGTCGCGAGTCCCGCAGAACGTGGAGTGAGCTGCTGAAAGGAAGCAGGATAAGGCGGCCGGCCAAACAATCCCTCCGTCTGGAACGAGAGGTGAGCTGCGGGAAACTAGCAAAATGGGGAATCAAGAGTCTTTCCCTGAGAGAGACGTTTATGAGCTTATGAAAGCTCTACTTAAGGAGCATGGGAAAAAGACTCTTTCGGAACAAGATCTTAAGTTAATCCTTAAATGGGCGCAGGTTAAGATCCCCGCCGTGACTGCTTCTTCTATTTTTACGCGTGAACTTTGGGACGATGTGGGGGTAAAGTTATGGGACGCAGCTACCTCAGGAAATGAGGAAGTGCAGCATATGCTCCTCAGTTGTAGAAAAATCTTTGAAACCATAAAGGCACAAGAGCAAAATCAGCGAGGCTCCGAGGAGGGAGCTCAGTCACCTCCCCCCTGCCCTTCTAAAATCGCTGGTGGGGCGGAACCCTCTGCGCCACCTTTAGCTTGTGCTGCTGGATATCCCCCAGAGGGTGATCCCTTTGACCCGGGTCCGATTGACCCTGAAAAGGAACCTGATCTTTTTCCCCCTGATCCTCATGAGGTTTGGGGAAAGATTAAGCGCCAAGCGATAAACGAGGGGGAGTTGGAAATAGCCAGAACTATAGTAGCCCCCGTTATATACCAAGGACGGGGGGGGGCTCAGGCTCAGTGGGAAGCTCTTTCTTTTTCGGTCATTAAGGAGTTGCGCCGTACAGTTACCGAACATGGGTTGTCTTCCCCTTATTTTGCAAGCCTTTTATCTTCTGTATTCGATACATATGTCATGACCCCACATGATTTAAAATCTCTCGCACGATTGTTATTAACCCCAACACAATATACAATGTGGGAGTCTCAATGGAGAACGGGATTGCAGACAGTTTTGCTGGGTTATGCAGGACATGCCAATGCCGCCTTAGCTGCATTGACTATAGAGCACCTCACAGGAACAAGGCAGTTTTCGGACCCGGCAGCCCAAGCTAGGGACATTCCTCGGGAGGCTTTGGAAGCAGGCAGAGAAGAAGCGAAAAGGGCCTTGTTGAGAGTTCCTGACTCTGGCAGACCCCAAAAAGCATTCACTAGTATCACTCAGAAACCCCGTGAGCTGTATATGCAGTTTATAGATAGATTAAAACAAGCCTTAGAGCGGCAAGTTGATAGTGTACAAGCTCGGGAGATTTTACTCCTTAAACTGGCTGTGGAAAACGCTAACGCCGATTGTAAAAAGCTCTTGAAGTCTCTCCCAAATCAAAACCCTACCTTAATTGAAATGGTGGAAGCGTGTAATAGAATTGGCACTATGGATCACAAATATGAGGCCATGGCAGCTGCTTTTGTGGCCATGCACGGCCCGATGGGCGCCAACCCACAGCGAAACTGCTATGGGTGTGGAAAACCGGGACACCTTAAAAAAGATTGCTTTAGTGCCAATGCTGGGAAACGACCCCAAATACCTGGGGTTTGTCCCAAGTGCCAAAAAGGGCGCCACTATGCTAATCAATGTCGATCTAAATACGACTCTCAAGGGCGCCCCATACAGGGAAACCGATTGCAGAGCACGGGGCCGCGGCACGCACAGACACAAGTTCAGCTACCAGCGCCCCCACAAACGCTGGGGGGGGGAAACAGGAGTGTTTCCAGTCTCCGCCCAGCAACAGCAGGGAGTGCCGGCCTGGACCTGGCAACCGCCCACACAGTAACGCTACTTGATTCCTCCGTTCACTTACTGCTTACCAAAATTGCAGGTCCTTTGCCCCCTCGAACGCAGGCTTTATTATTAGGAAGATCGTCCACCACTCTGTCAGGACTTTTTGTATTGCCCGGAGTAATTGATCCTGACAGTAATTCAGAAATCAAAATTATGGCCTGGACCCCATTTCCTCCTTGTACAGTGCCAGAGGGAAGTCATATCGCTCAATTGATACCGATCCCTAAGGAGAACTATGTCCCAATTCCTGATCAATCCCTCCCACAGAGACAGGGAAGTTTTGGATCTACGGGAGAACCACTAATTTTATGGGTTCAAGCCATCTCACAAAAACGTCCTATATGTCAATGCACCCTCATTCGCGAAGGTCAACAAGTTGTGTTAAGTGGAATTATTGATACAGGTGCAGATGTTACCGTTATTTCTCAAGCAAAGTGGCCTTCTAGGCGGCCTTTAGCTGATGTCTCTCAGACATTAGCAGGAATCGGGGGGTATGGAGCTAGCCGCCAAAGCGCAGAAATAATACAAGTTCAAAATTCAGAAGGACAAGTTGCCTCAGTCAAACCGTTTATCTTACCAGTACCTATGGTCTTGTGGGGGCGTGATGTGTTGTCTCAGTGGGGGATGTCTATCCAGACACATTTTTAGGTGGGGCCATTGAGGGGCGTGAAACCCTAAAGTTAACTTGGAAAACAGATACTCCTATTTGGATTGATCAATGGTCCCTGCCGCTGGAAAAGCTTCACGCTCTCCAAGAAATAGTTAATGAACAACTATCTATGGGACATATTGTACCCTCTACGAGTCCTTGGAACTCGCCCGTTTTTGTTATTAAAAAACTGACTGGCAAGTGGCGCTTGCTCCATGACCTCAGAAAAATTAATGACGCTATGGAAGACATGGGGGCCCTGCAACCTGGGCTTCCGTCACCCACCATGATCCCTAGAGATTGGCCTTTAACCATAATAGACCTCAAAGATTGTTTTTTCAACATTCCATTGCATCCAGATGATGCTCCTAAATTTGCCTTTTCGGTTCCTAGTGTCAACATGCAAGCCCCTTTGCAAAGATACCAGTGGGTTGTGCTACCGCAGGGAATGAAAAATAGCCCTACAATATGTCAGTGGTATGTAGCAAAAATACTTAGTCCTGTCAGAACTGTGGTACCTGCTGCATTGTTATATCATTATATGGATGACATTCTAGTGGCAGCACAACACCATGAAGTCATGGAGGAAGCTGTAGCCCTTGTCGTGGCTGCTGTAAAATCAGCAGACCTCTGTATTGCACCAGAAAAAATCCAAAAAGTGCCACCTTGGAAATACTTAGGATGGCATATAAGAGCTCAGACTATTGCTCCACAACCTTTACAAATACAGGTGAATGTAAAGAATTTACATGACGTGCAAAAACTGCTGGGTACAATCAATTGGGTCAGACCCTTGTTAGGAATCACTAATGCGGATCTTCGTCCCTTATTCGAAATGCTTAAAGGAAGCTCGGACTTAAATGCTCCGCGAAGTCTCAGTCCTGAAGCCATAGCTTCCTTGCATAAAGCTGCGGCAGCAATTACCTCCAGACAAGCGCATCGATGGGAACCAGAATTGCCTTTTCAATTAATCATCCTTAACCCTGCTCGACAGCCTCATGCACTTATTTTCCAGTGGGACTGCCAGAAAACGGACCCTTTACTGATCATTGAATGGATTTTTCTGCCTAACCAAGCCACAAAGACGATTTCTACCCAACATGAGATGTTTGCATCTTTAATCATCAGGGCTCGACAGCGATTACTTACCCTGGCGGGCACGGACTTTGCCCTTATATGTATGCCAGTAACAAGTGTTTACCTGCAATGGTTACAACAACAATCAGATGCACTAGGCATAGCTCTAACTGGCTATGCAGGCCAACTCACTTCTCATCTGCCTTCTCACAAACTGTTAAGCATTGATTTTCACCTTTTACCTATTCCAAAGCGGAGTGACCGGCCTTTACAAGCCCTCACTGTATTCACAGATGGGTCTGGCAAATCTCACAAGTCTGTTATCCTTTGGTGGGATGATCATCGAGAACAGTGGAACTCAGATGTAGAGACTGTACAGGGTTCTCCTCAAATAGTAGAATTGTCTGCAGTTGTTCGAGTGTTTCGAAAATGGTCTATTCCTCTCAATGTAATCACTGATTCTGCTTATGTTGCAGGAATTGTTAGCCGAGCAGAAGCTTCTGTGCTACGAGATGTTTCTCATACGGCACTGTTTAATTTGTTACACACTGTCCATTAGGGTTTGTGAAACACACACGCTATCCAATGGGGTCTGTGAAACACACACTTTCTAATGGGGTTTGTGACACTCAAGCTATCCAATCGGTTTTGTGACACACAAACTTTCCAATGGAGAATGCAACACACACACGCTGTCCAATGGTGTTTGTGACATGGATGCTGTCCAAAGGGGTTTGTGAAACACACGCTGTCCAATGGGGTTTGTGACAGACACACACTGTCCAATAGGGATTGTGATACACACACGCTGTCCAATGTGGTTTATGACACACAATCTGTCCAATGGGGTTTGTGACACCACGCTGTCCAATTGGGATTATGACAAACACGCTGTCCAATAGGTTTTGTGACACACACACGCTATCCAATGGGATTTGTGAAACACACACTTTTTAATGGGGGTTGTGACACACACGTTATCCAATCGGTTTTGTGACAGACACACTTTCCTATGGGGATTGTGACACACACACTCTGTCCACTGGTGTTTGTGACACACACGCTGTCCCATGGGGTTTGTGACACAGACGCTGTCCAATTGGCTTTGTGACAGACACACACTGTCCAATGGGGATTGTGACACACACACGCTGTCCAATGGGGATTATGACAAACACGCTGTCCAATGGGGTTTGTGACACGCACACTCTGTCCAATGGGTCTTGTGACACACACGCTGTCCAATGTAGTTCGTGACAAACACGCTGTCGAGTGGGGTTTCTGACACACAAACTGTTCAATAGGGTTTGTGACACACACGCTATCCAATGGGGTTCGCGAAACACACGCTGCACAGCGGAGTTTGTGACACACACACTGTCCAATAGGGTTTGTGACACACACACGCTATCCAATGGGGTTTGTGACAGACACACTTTCTAATGGGGTTTGTGACACACATGCTATACAAAGGGTTTTGTGACACACACACTGTCCAATGGGAATTGTGACGCACACATGATATCCAATGGTGTTTGTGACACAAACGCTGTCCAATGCGGTTTGTGACACAGATGCTGTCCAATGGTTCTTGTGACACACACGCTATCCAAAGGCGTTTGTGACACACACACTTTCCAGTGGGGTTTGTGACACACACACCCTGTCCCATGGGGTTTGTGACACGCACGCTGACCAATTGGGTTTGTTACACACACTGTCTAATAGGGTTTGTGACACACACACGCTGTCCAATGGTGTTTGTGGCATGCATGCTGTCAATGGCTTTTGTGACACACACACTGTTCATTAGGGTTTGTGAAACACACATGCTATCCAGTGGGGTTTGTGAAACACACACTTTCTAATGGGGTTTGTGACACTCAGGCTGTCCAATGGTGTTTGTGACAGACACACACTGTACAATAAGGATTGTGAAACACAAACGTTGTCCAATGCGGTTTGTGTCACAGATGCTGTCCAATGGTTCTTGCAACACACGCTATCCAAAGGCGTTTGTGACACACACACTTTCCAGTGGGGTTTGTGACACACACACCCTGTCCCATGGGGTTTGTGACACGCACGCTGACCAATTGGGTTTGTTACACACACACTGTCTAATAGGGTTTGTGACACACACACGATGTCCCATGGTGTTTGTGACACACACGCTGTCCAATGGCGTTTGTGACACAGACGCTGTCCAATGGGGATTGTGACATACACAGGCTATCCAATGGGGCTTGTGACACACACACTGTCCAATGGTGTTTGTGACACGCTATCATATGGGTTTTGTGACACAAGCTCTGTCCAGCGGAGTTCATGACACACACATTGCCAATTGGGTTTGTGACACACACGCTGTCCAAAGTGGATTGTGACACAAACACTGTCTAATGGGGTTTGTGACACACAATCTGTTCAAAGGGGTTTGTGTCACACACTCTGTCCAATGGGCTTTGTGAAACAAAGACACTGTACAATGGGGTATGTCACACACACACTGTTCAAAGGGGTTTGTGTCACACACTCTGTCCAATGGGGTTTGTGACACAAAGACACTGTCCAATGGGGATTGTGACACACACAGGCTGACCAATGGTGTTTGTGAAACACACACTGTCCAATGGGGTTTTTTACACACACACATTCTAATGGGGTTTGTGACACACACGCTATACAATGGGTTTTGTGACAAACACAGTCTGTCCATTGGGTCTTGAGACACACACACTGTCCAATAGGGATTGTGACACACGCACCCTGTCTAATGGGGTTTATGAAACACCCGTTGTCCAATGGGGATTCTGACACACACTCTGTCCAAAGGGTTTTGTGACAGACACGCTGTCCAATGGGGATTGTGGCACACACGCTCTCCAATGGGTTTTGTGAAACACACACACTGTCCAACGGGTTTGTGACACACTCACGCTGTCCAATGTGGTTTATGACACAAACGCTGTCCAATGGGGTCTGTGACATGCACACTCTGTCCAATGGGGTTTGTGACACAAAGACACTGTGCAATGGGGATTTGGAAACACACACGCTGTCCAATGGGGTTTGTGAAACACACACTCTGTCCAATGGGGTTTGTGACACACACACAATGTCCAATGGGGATTGTGACACACACCTGTCCAATGGGCTTTGTGACACACACACTCTGTCCAATGGGTCTTGTGACACACACAATGTCCAAAGGGTTTTGTGACACACACACTGTCCAATGGGGACTGTGACTCAAACACGATGTCCCATGGTGCTTGTGACACACACGCTGTCAAATGGTGTTTGTGACTCGCATGCTGTCCAATGGGTTTTGTGACACACGCATTGTCCAATGGTGTTTGTGAGACAAGCTGTCCAATGGGGTTTGTGAAACACACTCTGTCCCATGGGGTTTGTGACACACACACTGTCCAATGGAGATTGTGACACACACATGCTGTCCAATGGGTTTGTCACACCCAATCAGTCCAAAGGGTTTGTGACAAACACACTGTCCAATGGGTTTTTGTAACCCACACACTCTGTCCAATGGGGCTTGTGACACATACACTGTACAACGGGGTTCGTGACACACACACTTCCAATTGGGTTTGTTACACACACACTGTCCAATGTGGATTGTGACACACACACTGTCCAATGGGGTTTGTGACACACACACGCTTTCTAATGGGGTTTATGACACACACACTGTCCAATGGGGTTTGTGACACAAACACACTGTCCAATGGGGATTGTGACACACACACGCTGTCCAATGGGTTTTGTGACACACACACTGTCCAATGGGTGTTGTGACACACACGCTGCCCAACAGTGTTTGTGAAACACACTCTGTCCCATGGGGTTTGTGACACACACACTGTCCAGTGGAGATTGTGACACACACATGCTGTCCAATGCGGTTTGTGACACACACACTGTCCAAAGGGGTTTGTGACACACACACTGTCCAATTGGGTGTGTGACATACACACTCTGTCCAATGGTGTTTGTGACACACACGCTGTGTAATGGGGTTTGTGACACAGATGCTGTCCAATGGGGATTGTGACTACACATGCTGTCCAATAGGGTTTGTGAAACACACTCTGTCCAATGGGATTTGTGACACACACACTGTCCAATGGAGATTGTGACACACACACGCTCTCCAAAGGGGTTTGTGACACACACGCTGTCCAGTGGGGATTGTGACAAACACGCTGTACAATGAGGTTTGTGACTCACACACTCTGTCCAATGGGTCTTGTGATACACACGCTGTCCAATGAGTTTTGTGACTCGCATGCTGTACAGTGGTTTTTCTGACACACACACTGTCCAATTGCTGTGTGACATACACACTCTGTCCAATGGGATTTGTGACACACACACTGTCCAATGGAGATTGTGACACACACACGCTATCCAATGGGGTTTGTGACAGACACACTTTCTAATGGGGTTTGTGGCACACACGCTATACAAAGGGTTTTGTGACATACTCACTGTCCAATGGGGATTGTGACACACACGATGTCCAATGGTATTTGTGACACACACGCTGTCCAATTGGGTTTGTTACACAGACGCTGTCCAATGGGGATTATGACATACGCACAATTTAATTTGGTTTGTGACACACACGCGCTATCCAAATGGATTTGTGACACGCACACTTTCCAAAGGGGTTTGTGACACACACACTATCCAAATGGATTTATGACACACACACTTTCCAGTGGGGTTTGTCACACAAACACGCTTTCCCATGGGGTTTGTGACACACACTCTGACCAATATTGTTTGTTACACACACACTGTCCAATGGGGTTTGTGACACACACATGCTGTGCAATGGAGTTTGTGACACGCATGCTGTGCAAAGGCTTTTGTGACAAACACACTGTCCAATAGGGTTTCTGACACACACACGCTATCCAATGGGGTGTGTGACACAGACACTGTCCAGAGGGTTTTGGGACACACACACTCTGTCCAATGGGCTTGTGACAGACACACTGTGCAATGGGGATTGTGACACACACACGCTGTCCAATGGGGTTCGTGACACACACGCTATCCAGTGGGGTTTGTGACACACACTCTCCACTGGGGTTTGTGACAGACACACTGTCCAATAGGGTTTGTGACACTCGCACGCTATACAATGGGGTTTGTGAAACACACACTTTCTAATGGTGTTTGTGACACACACGCTACCCAATCAGTTTTGTCACACACATACTTTCCTATGGGGATTGTGACAAACACGCTGTCCACTGGTCTTTGTGGCATACAAGCTGTGCAGTGGGGTTTGTGACACAGACACTGTCCAATGGGGATTGTGACATACTCATGCTGTCCCATGGGGTTTGTGACACAGACGCTGTCCAATGGGGATTTTGACATACGCACGCTATCCCATGGGGTTTGTGACACGCACACTTTCCAATGGGGTTTGTGACACACACATTCTCCAATGGTGTTTGTGACACGCTGTGAAATGATTTTGTGATACAAACTCTGTCCAATGGGCCTGTGACACACACGTTGTCCAATGGACTTGTGACACACACACTGTCCAATAGTGTTTGTGAAACACACTCTGTCCCATGGTTTTTGTGACACATACACTGTCCTGCAGAGACTAATCCCATCAGAGGTCCAGACCCGAGCGGACGGAGGAAGAAATGCAGCCGACTCAATATGAGTGATAAAGCATACTTCAACTTTATTGCCCGAGATAGCGTGCATTTATACCAAATACCATAATTATGCATACTTGTCTCTATCTAATAGGCTAAGCACTAAAAGGTTACATTTACTTACTCCACCTACTTGGGTTTAGCTAGCTATGCGCATCCCGCATTCTTCTGACTCTTATCTCTTCAAGGATATCCTGACCCTGCCTTAGTTAGTACTTTTCCGTTCCCCCCTTTCCCACGGCCTAATAGACAAGCTAACTAAGGCCTACTTATGTCAACTAAAATGGGCTCTGCTCGTACAGTTGCTTGGTGGACTCATGTCCGTGCTCCTTGAGCCAATCCCCGACACTGTCCAGTGGAGACTGTGACACACACACGCTGTCCAATGGGGTTTGTGACACACACACTGTCCAAAGGGGTGTGTGACAAACACAATCTGTCCAATGGGGTTTGTGACACACACACTGTCCAGTGGGGATTGTGACAAACACGGTGTCCAATGGGGTTTGTGACACACACAAACTGTCCAAAGGGTCTTGTGACACACACGCTGTGCAATGGGGTTCGTGACACACACACTGCCCAATAGGGTTTCTGACACACACACGCTGTCCAATGGGGTTTGTGACACACAAGCTGTCCAATAGGTTTTGTGACACACACACACGCTATCCAATGGGTTTTGTGACACGTACACTGCCCCGTGGGTATTGTGACACACACACTCTGTCCAATGGTGTTTGTGAAGACACACACACTGTCCAATGGGGATTGTGACACACACATGCTATCTAAAGGGGTTTATGACACACATGCTGTCCAATGGGGTTGGTGACACACACAATCTGTCCAATGGGTCTTGTGACACACACGCTGTCCAATGGGTATTGTGACACACAATACGCTCTCCCATAGGGACTGTGACACACACACTCTGTCCAATGGGTCTTGTGACACACACTCTGTCTAATGGGGTTCGTGACACAAACGCTGTACAATGGGGTTTGTGACACACACACTGTCCAATAGGGTTCGTGACACACACACACTGTCCAATTGGGTTTGTGACAGACACACTTTCTAATGGAGTTTGTGACACACGCGCTATACAAAGGGTTTTGTGACACACACGCTGTCCCATGGGGTTTGTGACACACACGCTGACCAATTGGGTTTGTTACACATACACTGTTCAATGGTGTTTGTGACACGCTGCCAAATGGGTTTTGTGACACAAACTCTGTCCAATGGGCTTGTGACACACACGCTGTCCAATGTGGTTGTTGCACACACACTGTCAAATGGGCTTTGTGACACAGACATGATGCAATGAGGATTGTGACACACACACGCTGTTCAGTGGTGTTTGTGACACGTGTGCTGTCCAATGGATTTTATACACACACTCTCTGTCCAGGTGGGCTTGTGACCCCCACTCTGTCCAATGGTAATTGTGGCACACACACTGTCCAATGGGGATTGTGACACACACACTGTCCAATGGGGTTTCTGACACACATGCTGTCCAGTGGGGATTGGACAAAGACGCTGTGCAATGGGGTTGGTGACACGCACACTGTGCAATTGGGATTGTGACACACACGCTGTACAATGGTGTTTGTGACCCGCATGCTGTCCATAGGGTTTTGTGCACACGCATTTTCCAATGTGGTTTGTGAGACACACGCTGTCCAATGGTGCTTTTGACACACACAATCAGTCAAATGGGGGTTGTGACACACACGCTGTCCAATGGGGTTCATGACACACACGTTATGCAGTGGGGTTTGTGACACACACACTTTTCAATGGTGTTTGTGACACGCACACGCTGCCCAATGTGTTTGTAACACCCATTCAGTAAAACGGGGTTTGTGACAAACACACGCTGTCCAATGCTGTTTGTAACACACAGGCTGTCCAATGGGGTTTGTGACACACACACTGTCCAATGTTTTTTTGTAATACACACACTCTGTCCAATGGGGGTTGTGACACAAACTCTGTCCCACGGGGTACATGACACACACACTGCCAGTAGGGTTTGTGACACACACACTGTCCAAAGTGGATTGTGAAACACTCACTGTCCAATGGGGTTTGTGACACACACTCTGTCCAATGGAGTTTCTGTCATACACTGTGTCCAATGTGGTTTGTGACACAAACACACCGTCCCATAGATATTGTGACACACACACGCTGTCCAGTGGGGTTTGTGACACACACACTGTCCAATGGGATTTGTGACACACACGCTGTCCAATGATGTTTGTGACATGCATGCTGTCCAATGGTTTTTGTGGCATACACGTTGTCCAATGGGGATTGTGACACACACACGCTGTCCAATGGCGTTTGAGACACGGCTGCTGTCCAATGCGGTCTGTGACACACACACTGTCCAATGCTGTTTGTGACACACACTCTGTCCAATGGGGTTTGTGGACACACACACACTGTCCAATGGTGTTTGTGACACACACGCTGTCCAATGGGGATTGTGACACAAGCTGTCCAATTGGGTTTGTGACACACACACTCTGTGCAATGGGTCTTGAGACACACGATGTCCAATGGTAACTGTGAACCGCATGCTGTCCAATGGGTTTTGTGACACACACACTCGGTCAAACGGGGGTTGTGATACAGACACTGTCCAATGGGGTTCTACACACACGCTGTCCAGTGGGGTTTGTGACACACACACTTTCCAACGGGGTTTGTGACACGCACACGCTGCCCAATGGTTTTGTCACACCCACTCTGTCCAATGGGGTTTGTGACAAACACACGCTGTCCAATGCTGTTTGTAACAAACACGCTGTCCAATGGGGTTTGTGACACACACACTGTCCAATGGTTTTTTGTAACACACGCACTCTGTCCAATGGGGCTTGTGACACACACTCTGTCAAATGGAGTTTTTGTCACACGCTCTGTCCAATGGAGTTTGTGACACACACACACTGTCCAATGGTGTTTGTGACATGCATGCTGTCCAATGGTTTTTGTGACACACACGCTGTCCAATGGGGATTGTGACACACACACGCTGTCCAATGGCGTTTGTGACACACACTCTGTCCAATGGGGTTTGTGGACACACACACACTGTCCAATGGGGTTTGTGGACACACACACACTGTCCAATGGGGATTGTGACACACACGCTGTCCAATGGGGTTTGTGACACACACACTGTCCAATGGGGTTTGTGACACACACTCTGTCCAATGGGGATTGTGACACAAACGCTGTCCAATGGGGATTGTGACACACACGCTGTCCAATGGTTTTTGTGACACACACGCTTTCCAATGGCGTTTGTGACACACAAACTCTGTCCAGTGGGTCTTCTGACACACACGCTGTCCAATGGGTTTCGTGACACACACGCTGTCCAGTGTGGTATGTGACACACACACTGTCCAATAGGGTTTGTGACATACACACGCTATGCAATGGGGTTTGTGACACACACACTTTCTAATGGGTTTTGTGACACACACGCTATACAAAGGGTTTTGTGACACGCACTCTGTCCAATGGGGATTGTGGCACGCACACTATCCAATATGGTTTGTGACACACACACACGCTGTCCAAAAGGGTTTGGACAATCACACTTTCTAGAGGGGTTTGTGACACACACACGGTATCCAATGTCGTTTGTGACATACACACTTCCCAATGGGGTTTGTGACACACACACGCTGTCCCATGGGGTTTGTTACACACTACGTTGACCAATTGGGTTTGTTACACAAACACTGTCTAAATGGCGTTTGTGACATACAAACGCTTTCCAAAGGTGTTTGTGACACATAAACTGTCCAGTGGGATTTGTGACACACACACTGTCCAACAGGATTTGTAACACACACACGCTATCCAATGGGGTTTGTGACACATACACTGTACATTGGGTTTTGTGACACACAAACTCCGTCCAATGGGCTTGTGAGACACACACTGTCCAATAGTGTTTGTGACACACAATCTGTCCAATGCGGTTTGTGGCACACACACTGTCCTAATGTGGATTGTGGCACACACACTGTCCAATGCGGAATGTGACACACACACTGTCCACAGCGGTTTGTGACACACACGCTGTCCAATGGGGTTTATGACATACACGCTGTCCACTGGGGTTTGTGACACACACACTTTCTAGTGGGCTTGTGACACACACGCTATACAAAGGGTTTAGTGACACACACACTGTCCAATGGGGATTGTGACACACACACCATGTCCAATGGTGTTTGTGACACTCACGCTGTCCAATGGGGTTTGTGAAACACACATGCTATCCAAAAGGGTTTGTGGCACGCACAGTTTCTAATGGGGTTTGGGACTCACTCACGCTATACAATGGGGCTTGCGACACACACATGCTATCCAATGCGGTTTGTGACACACACACTCTCCAATGCAGATTGTGAAACACACGCTGCCCAATGGGGTTTGTGACACACACACTCTGTCAGTTGGGCTTGTGACACAGACGCTGTCCAGTGGGTTTTGTGAAACATACGCTTTCCAATGGAGTTTGTGTCATACATTGTGTCTAATGTGGTTTGTGACACAAACACACCTTCCCATAGGTGTTGTGAAACACACACGCTCTCCAGTGGGGTTTGTGACACACACACTGTCCAATGGGGTTTGTGACACACACGCTGTCCAATGGTGTTTGTGACATGCATGCTGTCCAATGGTTTTTGTGGCATACACGTTGTCCAATGGGGTCTGTGACACACACACTGTCCAATGCTGTTTGTGACACACACTCTGTCCAATGGGGTTTGTGGACACACACACACTGTCCAATGGTGTTTGTGACACACACGCTGTCCAAAGGGGATTGTGACACAAGCTGTCCAATTGGGTTTGTGACACACACACTCTGTGCAATGGGTCTTGTGACACACACGCTACACACGCTGTCCAATGGCGTTTGTGACCCGCATGCTGTCCAATTGGTTTTGTGACACACGCATAGTCCAATGGGGTTTTTGAGACACACGCTGGTCAATGGGGTTTGTGACACACACACTCGGTCAAACGGGGGTTGTGACACAGACGCTGTCCAATGGGGTTCTACACACACGCTGCCCAATGGGTTTATCACACCCACTCTGTCCAATGGGGTTTGTGAACACACACGCTGTCCAATGCTGTTTGTAACAAACACGCTGTCCAATGGGGTTTGTGACACACACACTGTCCAATGCTGTTTGTGACACACACTCTGTCCAATGGGGTTTGTGGACACACACACACTGTCCAATGGTGTTTGTGACACACACGCTGTCCAAAGGGGATTGTGACACAAGCTGTCCAATTGAGTTTGTGACACACACACTCTGTGCAATGGGTCTTGTGACACACACGCTACACACGCTGTCCAATGGGTTTTGTGACACACGCATAGTCCAATGGGGTTTGTGAGACACACGCTGTTCAATGGGGTTTGTGACACACACACTCGGTCAAACGGGGGTTGTGACACAGACGCTGTCCAATGGGGTTCTACACACACGCTGTCCAATAGTGTTTGTGACACACAGTCTGTCCAATGGGCTTTGTGACACACACACTGTCCTAATGTGGATTGTGGCACACACGCTGTCCAATGCGGAATGTGACACACACACTGTCCAAAGCGGTTTGTGACACACACGCTGTCCAATGGGGTTTATGACATACACGCTGTCCACTGGGGTTTGTGACACACACACTTTCTAGTGGGCTTGTGACACACACGCTATACAAAGGGTTTAGTGACACACACACTGTCCAATGGGGATTGTGACACACACACCATGTCCAATGGTGTTTGTGACACTCACGCTGTCCAATGGGGTTTGTGAAACACACATGCTATCCAAAAGGGTTTGTGACATGCACAGTTTCTAATGGGGTTTGGGACTCACTCACGCTATACAACGGGGTTTGTGACACACACTCTGTCCAATGGGGTTTGTGGACACACACACACTGTCCAATGGTGTTTGTGACACAAACGCTGTCCAATGGGGATTGTGACACACACGCTGTCCAATGGTGTTTGTGACACACACGCTGTCAAATTGGGTTTGTGACACCCACTCTCTCCAATGGGGTTTGTGGCACATACACTGTCCAATTGGGTTTGTGATATACACTCTGTCCAATGGGGTTTGTGGACACACACACACTGTCCAATGGTTTTTGTGACACGCACACTGTCCAATAGGGTTTGTGACATACTACACGCTATCCAATGGGGTTTGTGACACGCACACAATCTCATGGGGTTTGTGACACACACACGCTATCCAGTGGGGTTTGTGAAACACACACTTTCCATTGGGTTTGTTACACACACAATTTCCAATGGGGTTTGTGACACACACACTGTCCAATGGTTTTTGTGACACGCATGATGTCCAATGGGTTTTGTGACACACACACTGTCCAATAGGGTTTGTGACACACACACACTGTCCAACAGGGATTGTGACACACACACTGTCCAGGGGGTTTGTGACACACACTCTCTGTCCAATGGGGTTTGTGACACACACACTTGGCCAAATGGGGGTTGTGACACACACGCTGTCCAGTGGGGTTCGTGACACACACGCTGTCCAGCGGGGTTTGTGACACGCACACTCTGCCCAATGCCTTTGTCACACCCACTCTGTCCAAACGGTTTTGTGACAAACACATGCTGTCCAATGGTGTTTGTAACAAACACGCTATCCAATGGGGTCTGTGACACACACACTGTCCAGGAGGGTTTGTGACTCATAGAGAGTCCAATGGGGTTTGTGAGACACACGCTCACAAATGGAGATTGTGACACACACAATGTCCATGACGGTTTGTGACACACTCACTGTCCACTGGGGTTTGGAACATACACTCTGCCCAATGGGGTTTGTCACACACACTCTGTCCAATAGGGTTTGTGACAGACACGCTCTACAATGGGGATTGTGAAAAAACACTCTATACAATGGGGTTTTTGACACACACACTCTGTCCAATGGTGCTTGTGACACACACGCTGTCCAATAGTGTTTGTGACACACACACTATCCAATGGGGTTTGTGACACACAGACTGTCAAAAGGGGTTTGTGACACACACCCTGTCCAGTGGGGTTTGTGACATACACACACTGTCCAATGGCGATTGAGACACACACTCTCTGTCCAATGGGGTTTGTGACACACACGCTGTCCAATGGGGATTGTAAAAAACATGCTCTCCAATGCGGTTTGTGACACACTCACTCTGTCCAATGGGTCTTGTGACACATACGCTGTCCAATGGGGTTCGTGACACACACATTGTCCGGTCGGGTTTGTGACACACACACTTTCTAATGGGGTTTGTGACACACACGCTATACAATGAGTTTTGTGCCACACACACTGTCCAATGGGGATTGAGACACACACACATTGTCCAATAGTGTTTGTGACACACATGCTATCCAATGGGGTTTATGACACAGACACTATGCAATGGGGATTGTGACTTACACACTGTCCAATAGGGTTTCTGACACACAAACTCTATTCAATGGGGTTTGTGACACGCACACTTTCTCATGGGGTTTGTGACACACACACGCTATCCAACGGGCTTTGTGACACACACACTTTCCAATGGGGTTTGTGACACACACACGCTATCCAATGGGGTTTGTGACACAAACACTGTCCAGTGGTTTTTGTGACACACACATTTTGACCAGTGGGGATTGTGAAACACACGCTGTCCAATGGGGTTTGTGACACACACGCTGTTCAATGGGGTTTGTGCCACACACACGGTATAGTGGGGTTTGTGACACACACGTTGTCCAATGGAGATTGCGACACACACACGCTGTCCAATGGTGCTTGTGACACGCATGCTGTCCAAAGGGGTTTGTAACACACACGCTGTCCAATGGTGTTTGTGACATGCATGCTGTCCAATGGTGTTTCTGACACACACGCTGTCCAATGGGGATTGTGACACACACACACTGTCCAATGGTTTTTGTGACACGGATGCTGTCCAAAGGGGTTTGTGACACACACACTGTCCAATGGTGTTTGTGACACTGGCGCTGTCCAATGGGTATTGTGACACACACTTTGTCCAATGGGGTTTTTATACAGACACTCTGTCCAATCGGGATTGTGACAGACACAAGCTGTCCAAAGGTGTTTGTGACACACACGCTGTCTGATGGGTTTTGTGACACACTAACTGTCCAGGGTATTTTGTGACACACACGCTGTACAATGAGGTATGTCACACAGACTATGTTTAACGTGGATTGTGACACACATACTCTGTCTAATGGGATTTGTGACACACACATTGTCCAATGGCGATTGTGACACACACACTCTGTCCAATGGGGTTTGTGACACACACACTTTCCAATGGGGTTTGTGAAACACACACACTGTCCAATGCGGTTTATGACACAAACACACTGTCCAATGGGGATTGTGACACACAAGCTGTCCAATAGTGTTTATGACACACACGCTGTCCAATGGGTTTTGTGACACACACAATTGTCCAATGGACTTGTAACACACACGCTGTCCGATGGGGTTCGTGACACACACGCTTTCCATTGCGTTTCGTGACACACACACTCTGTCCAATGGGCTTGTGACACACACGCTGTCCAATGGTGTTTGTGACACAAACTCTGTCCCTTGGGGTTTCTGACACACACACTGTACAATGGGTATTCTTACACACGCACGCTGTCCAATGACGTTTCCGGCACACACACTGTCCAATGGTGTTTGTGATACACACGCTTTCCAAAGGGGATTGTGACACACACGCTGTCAAATGGGGTTTCTGACACGCACACTGACCAGTAGGGTTTCTGACACACACACACTTTCCAATGGGGTTTGCGACATACACACTGTCCAATGGTGTTTGTGACGCACACGCTGTCAAAAGCGCTTTGTGACACACACACTGTGCAATGACGATTGTGACACACACATTCGGTCAATTGGGGGTTGTGACACACAAGCTGTCCAATGGGTTTTGTGACACAAGCACTGCCCAATGGGGTTTGTGAGGCACACACTGTCCATTGGGGTTTGTGACACACACATTCGGTCAAATGGGGGTTGTGACACACACGCTGTACAATGGGGTTTGTGACACACACACTGTCCAGTGGGATTTGTGACACACACATATTCCAGTGGGGTTTGTGACACGCAGACTCTTCCCAATGGGTTTGTCATACCCACTCTGTCCAATCGGTTTTGTGACGAACACACGCTGTTCAATGCTGTTTGTAACACACACGCTATCCAATGGAGTTTGAGACACACACACTTTCCAATGGGGTTTGTGAAAGACACACGCTGTCCAATGGGGTTTATGACACAGACACTGTCCAATGGGGATTGTGACATACACACTGTCCAATAGGGTTTGTGACACAAACACACTATCCAATGGTGTTTGTGACACAAACACTGTCCAGTGAGTTTTGTGACACACACATTCTGTCCAATGGGTATTGTGACTAACACGGTGTACAATGGGGTTTGAGACACACACAATCTATCCAATGCGGTTTGTGAGACACACACATGTCCAATGGGGTTTGTGACACAAATTCTGTTCAATGGGGTTTGTGAAACACACACTATCCAAGGGTATTGTGACACACACACACGCTGTCCAATGGGGTTTGTGACACACACGTTGTCCAATAGGTTTTGTGACACACACACGCTATAAAATGGGGTTTGTGACTCGTACACTTTCCAATGGGTTTTGTGACACACACACTCTGTCCAATGGGGATGTTACACACACGCTGTCCAATCGTGTTTGTGACACAAACTATGTCCCTTGGGGTTTGTGACACACACACTGTACAATTGGTATTGTTACACACGCACGCTGTCCAATGAGGTTTGTGACACACAGTCTGTCCAATAGGGTTTGTGACACACACAAGCTATCCAGTGGGGTTTGTGACACGCATGCTTTCTCCTGGGGTTTGTGACACACACAGGCTATCCAATGGGGTTTGTGACACACACACTTTCCAAAGGGGTTTGTGAAACACATACGCTGTCCAATGGGGGTCGTGACACACACACAGTCCGGTGGGGTTTGAGACACACACACTGTCCAGCAGGGTTTCTGACAGACACACGCTATCCAATGGGGTTTGTGACACACACAATTTCTAATGGGGTTTGTGACACACACGCTATACAATGGGTTTTGTGCCACACACACTGTCCAATGGGGGCTGTGACACACACACGTTGTCCAATGGTGTTTGTGACACACACGCTGTCCAACGGGTTTATGACACAGACACTATCCAGTGGGGATTGTGACATACACACTGTCCAATAGGGTTTGTGACACACAAACGCTATCCAATGGGGTTTGTGACACGCACACTTTCTCATGGGGTTTGTGACACACACACGCTATCCAACGGGCTTTGTGACACACACACTTTCCAATGGGGTATGTGACACACACGCTGACCAATGGCTTTTGTCAAACACACACTCTCCAATAGCTTTTGTACACACGCACCCTACACAATGGTGTTTGTTATACAAAAACTCTCCAGTGGGTTTTGTGACACACACATTCTGTCCAATGGGGATTGTGACAGACACGCTGTACAATGGGGTTTGTGACACACACACTCTGTCCAAAGGGCTAGTGAAAAACACGCTGTACAATAGGGTTCGCGACACACACACGCTATCCAATGCGGTTTGTGACACACACTCATGTCCAATGGGGTTTCTGACACACACGCTGTAGAATGGGGTGTGTGACACACACACTCAGTCCAATGGAGTTTGTGACACACACGCTGTCCAATGGGGATTGTAACAAACATGCTGTCCAATGGGGTTTGTGACACACAAACTCTGACCAATGGGTCTTGTGACACACACACTCTGTCCAAAGGGTCTTGTGACACACACGCTGTCCAATGGGGTTTCTGACACTCACGCTGTACAATGGGTTGTGTGACACACACACTGTCCAATGGGGTTTGTGACACAAACACGCTATCCAATGTTGCTTGTGAAACGCACACTTTCTCATGGGGTTTGTGACAAACACACGCTATCCAATGGGGTTTGTGACACACACACTTTCCAATGGGTTTTGTGAAACACACACACTGTCCAATGGGGTTTGTGACACACACACTGTCCAATGGGGATTGTCACAAATACGCTGTCCAATAGGGTTTGTGACACACACACTCTGTCCAATGGGTCTTGTGACACACACGCTGTCCAACGGGGTTCGTGACACATACGCTTTCCATTGGGTTTGTGACACACACACTGTCCAATAGGGTTTCTGACACACACACACTATCCAATGGGATTTGTGACACACACACTGTCCAAAGGGGATTGTGACACACACGCTGTCCAATGGTGTTTGTGACACGGATGCTGTCCAAAGGGGTTTGTGACACACAAACGATGTCCAATGGGGTTTCTGACACACACGCTGTACAATGGGGTGTGTGACACACACACTCTGTGCAATGGGGTTTGTGACACACATGCTGTCCAATTGGGATTGTAACAAACATGCTGTCCAATGGGGTTTGTGACACACACACTCTGTCCAATTGGTCTTGTGACACATACACTCTGTCCAAAGGGTCTTGTGACACACACGCTGTCCAATGGGGTTCGTGACACACACACTGTCCAGTGGGGTTTGAGACACACACACTGTCCAATGGCTTTTGAAACACACACACTGCCCAATGGGGTTTGTGACACAAACACGCTATCCACTGTTGCTTGTGAAACGCACACTTTCTCATGGGGTTTGTGACAAACACACGCTATCCAATGGGGTTTGTGACACAAACGCTTTCCAATGGGTTTTGTGAAACACACACGCTGTCCCATGGGGTTTGTGACACACACACACTGTCCAATGGGGTTTATGAGACACACACACTGCCCAATGTGGACTCTGACACACACAAGCTGTCCAATAGTGTTTATGACACACATGCTGTCCAATGCGGTTTGTGACACACACAATCTGTCCAATGCGCTTGTGACACACACGCTGTGCAATAGTGTTTGTGACACACACGCTGTCAAATGGGGTTTGTGACACACACACAATGTCCAAAGTGGTTTCTAAAACACATGCTGTAAAATGGGGTGTGTGACACACACTCTCCAAAGGGTTTGTGACACACAAGCTGTCCAAAGGGAATTGTAACAAACATGCTGTCCAATGGGGTTTGTGACACATACACTCTGTCCAATGGGTGTTGTGAAACACACGCTGTCCAATGGGTTTCGTGACACATACGCTGTCCTGTGGGGTTTGTGACACACACACTTCCCAGTGGGGTTTGTGACACACACACGCTGCCCAATGGGTTTGTGACACCCACTCTGTCCAATCGGTTTTGTGACAAACACACGCTGTCCAATGCTGTTTGTAACACACACGCTATCCAATGGGGTTTGTGACACACACACTGTCCAATGGGTTTTTGTAACACAAACACTCTCTCCAATGGGGCTTGTGACACATACGGTGTCCAACAGGGTTCGTGACACACACACTGCCATTAGGGTTTGTGACACACACACTGTCCAAAGGGGATTGTGACACACACTCTGTCCAATGGTGTTTGTGACACGGATGCTGTCCAAAGGGGTTTGTGACACACAGGCTGTCCAATAGTGTTTGTGACACACACGCTGTCAAATGGCCTTTGTGACACACAAACGATGTCCAATGGCGTTTCTGACACACACGCTGTACAATGGGTTGTGTGACACACACACTCTGTGCAATGGGGTTTGTGACACACATGCTGTCCAATGGGGATTATAACAAACATGCTGTCCAATGGGGTTTGTGACTCACACACTCTGTCCAATGGGTCTTGTGACACGCACACTCTGTCCAAAGGGTCTTGTGACACACACGCTGTCCAATGGGGTTCGTGACACACACACTGTCCAGTGGGGTTTGAGACACACACACTGTCCAATGGCTTTTGAAACACACACACTGCCCAATGGGGTTTGTGACACACACACGCTATCCAATGGGGATTGTGACACACACACTTTCTAATGGGGTTTGTGACACACATGCTATACAAAGGGTTTTGTGACACAGATGCTGTCCAATGGGGATTGTGACACACACGCTGTCCAACGGGGTTCGTGACACATACGCTTTCCATTGGGTTTGTGACACACACACTGTCCAATAGGGTTTCTGACACACACACACTATCCAATGGGTTTGTGACACACACACTTTCTAATGTGATTTGTGACACACAATCTGTACAATTGGTTTTGTGACACACACACTGTCCAATGGGGATAGTGACACTACACACGATGTCCAATGGTGTATGTGACACACACGCTCTCCAATGGGGTTTATGACAGAGACACTGTCCAATGGGGATTGTGGCATACACACTGTCCAATGGGGTTTGTGACTCACACACTTTGTCCAATGGTCTTGTGACACACACGCTGTCCAACGGGGTTCGTGACACATACGCTTTCCACTGGGTTTGTGACACACAGACTGTCCAATAGGGTTTCTGACACACACACGCTATCCAATGGTGTTTGTGAGATACACACTTTCTAAAGGGCTTTGTGACACACAAGCTATACAACTGGTTTTCTGACACACACACTTTCCAATGGTGATAGTGACACACACACGATGTCCAATGGTGTTTGTGACACAAACACACTATCCAATGTTGCTTGTGAAACGCACACTTTCTCATGGGGTTTGTGACAAACACACGCTATCCAATGGGGTTTGTGACACACACACTTTCCAATGGGTTTTGTGAAACACACACGCTGTCCCATGGGGTTTGTGACACACACACACTGTCCAATGGGGTTTATGAGACACACACACTGCCCAATGTGGTCTCTGACACACACAAGCTGTCCCATAGTGTTTATGACACGCATGCTGTCCAATGCGGTTTGTGACACACACAATCTGTCCAATGCGCTTGTGACACACACGCTGTGCAATAGTGTTTGTGACACACACGCTGTCAAATGGGGTTTGTGACACACACACAATGTCCAAAGTGGTTTCTAAAACACATGCTGTAAAATGGGGTGTGTGACACACACTCTCCAAAGGGTTTGTGACACACAAGCTGTCCAAAGGGAATTGTAACAAACATGCTGTCCAATGGGGTTTGTGACACATACACTCTGTCCAATGGGTGTTGTGAAACACACGCTGTCCAATGGGTTTCGTGACACATACGCTGTCCTGTGGGGTTTGTGACACACACACTTCCCAGTGGGGTTTGTGACACACACACGCTGCCCAATGGGTTTGTGACACCCACTCTGTCCAATCGGTTTTGTGACAAACACACGCTGTCCAATGCTGTTTGTAACACACACGCTATCCAATGGGGTTTGTGACACACACACTGTCCAATGGGTTTTTGTAACACAAACACTCTCTCCAATGGGGCTTGTGACACATACGGTGTCCAACAGGGTTCGTGACACACACACTGCCATTAGGGTTTGTGACACACACACTGTCCAAAGGGGATTGTGACACACACGCTGTCCAATGGTGTTTGTGACACGGATGCTGTCCAAAGGGGTTTGTGACACACAGGCTGTCCAATAGTGTTTGTGACACACACGCTGTCAAATGGCCTTTGTGACACACAAACGATGTCCAATGGGGTTTCTGACACACACGCTGTACAATGGGGTGTGTGACACACACACTCTGTGCAATGGGGTTTGTGACACACATGCTGTGGAATGGGGATTGTAACAAACATGCTGTCCAATGGGGTTTGTGACTCACACACTCTGTCCAATGGGTCTTGTGACACACACACTCTGTCCAAAGGGTCTTGTGACACACACGCTGTCCAATGGGGTTCGTGACACACACACTGTCCAGTGGGGTTTGAGACACACACACTGTCCAATGGCTTTTGAAACACACACACTGTCCAATAGGGTTTGTGACACACACACGCTATCCAATGGGGATTGTGACACACACACTTTCAAATGGGGTTTGTGACACACACGCTATACAAATGGTTTTGTGACACAGATGCTGTCCAATGGGGATTATGACATACACACCATCCAATAGGGTTTTTGACACACACACGCTATCCAAAGGGTTTTGTGACACGCACGCTTTCTAAAGGGGTTTGTGACACACATACGCTATCCAATGGGGTTTGTGACACACACACTTTCCATTTGGGTTTGTGACACACACACACTCTCCCATGGGGTTTGTGACACACACGCTGACCAACCGTGTTTGTTACACACACACTGTCTAATGGGGTTTGTTACACAAACACGCTGTGAAATGATGTTTGCAACACGCACGCTGTCCAATGGCTTTTCTGACACACACACTGTCCAATAGGGTTTGTGACACACACACGCTATCCAATGGGTTTTGTGACACATACACTGTCCAGTGGGGTTTGTGACACACACAATGCCCAATAGGGTTTGTGACACACACACGCTATCCAATGGGTTTTGTGACACAAAAACTTTCTAATGGGGTTTGTGACACACACACTGTCCAGTGGGGATTATGACACACACACGATGTTCAATGGCGTTTGTGACGCACATGCTATCCAATGGGGTTTGTGACACACTCACTTTCCAGTGGGATTTGTGACACACACACATAGTCCAATGGGGATTGTGACACACACACGCTGTCCAATGGGATTTGTGACACACACAGTCTATCCAGTGGGGTTTTTGACACACACAATCTGTCCAAAAAGGATTGTGACACACACGGTGTCCAATGGGGATTGTGACAAACACAGCCATCCAATGGGGTTTGTGAAACACACAATCTGTCCAATGGGGTTTGTGACACAGACGCTGTCCAATGGGGATTGTGACATACACACGCTATCCAGGGGGGTTTGTGACACGCAGACTTTCCATTGGGGTTTGTGACACACACACGCTGTCCCATGGGGTTTGTGAAACACACTGACCAGGAGGGTTTGTGACACAGACACGCTGACCAATGGGCTTGTGTCAAACAGGTTGTCCAATAGTTTTTGTGACACACACTCTGTCCCATGGGGTTTGTGACACACAGACTGTCCAATGGAGATTGTGACACACACATGCTTTCCAATGGGGTTTGTGACACACGCACACTGTCCAATGGGGACTGTGACACACACACGCTGTCCAATTGGGTTTATGACACACACGCTGTCCAATGAATTTTGTGACAACCACATGCTATCCAATGCATTTTGTGACACGTACACTTTCCAATGGGGATTGTGACACACACACTGTCCAATGGGGTTTGGACACAAACTCTGTCCAATGGGGTTTGTGACACACACCCGCTGTCCAATGGTTTTTGTGAGACACACGCTGTCCAATCTGTTTTGTGACACACACACTGTCCAGTGGGTTTTGTCACACACACTCTGTCCAACTGGGATTGTGACACACAGACGCTGTCCAATGGGGTTTGTGACACACCCACTGTCCAATGGGGTTTGTGACACAGATATAGTCCAATGGGGTTTGTCACACACACAAGCTGTCCAATGGTGTCTGTGACACACACGCTGTCAAATTGGGTTCGTGACACCCACTCTCTCCAGTGGGGTTTGTGCCACACACACTGTCCAAAGGGTACTGTGACACACATACGCTGTCAAATGGGGTATGTGACACACACTCTGTCCAATGGGATTTGTGTCACACACGCTGTCCAATGGGGATTGTGACACACACGCTGTCCAGCAGGGTTTGTGACACACAAACCGTCCAATGGTGTTTGTGACACAAACACTGTCCATTGGGGTTTCTCACACACACTGTATCAATTGGGTCGTGTTACATACACGCTGACAAATGGGGTTTGTGACACTCACACTCGGTCAAATTGGGGTTGTGACACACACACTGTCCAATGGGGCTTGTGACACACGCTGTCCAATGGTGTTCGTGACACTGATGCTGTCCAAAGGGGTTTGTGACACACAAACTGTCCAATGGTTTTTGTGACACAAACTCTGTCCCGTGGAGTTTCTGACACACACACTGTAAAATGGGTATTGTTACACACGCACGCTGTCCAATGAGGTTTGTTACACACACACTGCCCACCGGTGTTTGTGACACTCACTCTGTCCAATAGGATTTGTGACACACACACTCTGTCCAATAAGGTTTGTGACACACACGCTGTCCAGAGGAGATTGTGACACACAGGCTGTCCAAAGGGGTTTGTGACACACAAACTGTCCAATGGTTTTTGTGACACAAACTCTGTCCCGTGGAGTTTCTGACACACACACTGTAAAATGGGTATTGTTACACACGCACGCTGTCCAATGAGGTTTGTTACACACACACTGCCCACCGGTGTTTGTGACACTCACTCTGTCCAATAGGATTTGTGACACACACACTCTGTCCAATAAGGTTTGTGACACACACGCTGTCCAAAGGAGATTGTGACACACAGGCTGTCCAATGGGGTTTGTGACACACACACTCTGTACAATGGTACTTGTGACACACACGCTAACCAATGCGGTTTGTGAAACACACACTTTCTAATGGGGTTTGTGACACACACGCTATCCAATCGGTTTTCTGACACAGACACTTTCCTATGGAGATTTTGACACACACACTGTCCACTGGTGTTTGTGACACACACGCTGTGCAATGGGGTTTGTGACACAGACACTGTCCAATGGGAATTGTGACATACACACGGTGTCCCATGGTGTTTGTCACACACACACTCTCTCCAATGGCGTTTGTGACACACACGCTGTCAAATAGGGTTTGTGACACACACAGGCTGTCCAATGGGGTTTCTGACACACACGCTGTCCAATGGAGATTGTGACACACACAGTCTGTCGAGTGGGTCTTGTGACACACACGCTTTCCAATGGGGTTTGTGACACACACTCTGTCCAATGGGTCTTGTGACACACACACTGTCCAATGGGGCTTGTGACAAATACACGATTTCCAAAGGTGTTTGTGAAACACCCGCTGTACAATGGGGTTTGTGACACAGATGCTGTACAATTTGGATTGTGACATACACAGTGTCCAATAGGGTTTGTGACACACACACGCTATCCAAAGGTGTTTGTGACACACACACTGTCCAATGGGGAATGTGACACACACACTGTCCAATGGGTATTGTGACACACACGCTGTCCAGTCGGGTTCGTGACACACACGCTGTCCAATGGGGATTGTGACACACATACTGTCTAATGGGGTTTGTGACACACACACACTGTCCATGTGTTTGTGACACACACACGCTATCCAATGCTGTTTGTAACACACACTCTGTCCGATGGGGATTGTGACACGGATGCTGTCCAATGGTGTCTGTGACACACACACTGTCCAATGGGTTATGGGACACACATACAATGTCCAGTGGGGTTTATGACACACACACTCTGTCCAATGGAATTATTGACACACACACTGTCCAATGGGGTTTGTGACACACACACTGTCCAATGGTGTTTGTCACACACACACTCTGTCCAATGGCATTTGTGACACACACGCTGTAAAATGGGGTTTGTGACACACACACTATCCAGTGGGGTTTGTCACACACACTCTGTCCAACCGGGATTGTGACACACACTTGCTGTCCAATGCGGTTTGTGACACACCCACTGTCCAGTGGGGTTTGTGACAAACACATAGTCCTATGGGGTTTCTCACACATACTCTGTAGAATGGGGTTCGTGACACAAACTCTGTCCAGTGGGGTTTGTGAAATACAATAGGGTTTTTGAGTCACACGCTATCCTATGGGGTTTGTGACACACACACTATACAATGGGTTTTGTGACCCACACACTGTCCAATGGGGCTTGTGACACACACACGATTTTCAATGGTGTTTGTGAAACACCCGCTGTCCAATGGGGTTTGTGATACAGATGCTGTACAATGCGGATTGTGACATACACAGTGTCCAATAGGGTTTGTGACACACACACGCTATACAAGGGGTTTGTGACACACACACACTGTCCAATGGTGTTTGTGACACGCATGCTGTCCAATGGGTTTTGTGACACACACACTGTCCAATGGGGATTGTGAGGCACAGGCTGTCCAATGGGGTTTGTGACACACACAGTCTGTCCAATGGGGATTGTGACACACACGCTGTCCAAAGGGGTTTGTGATACACAGACTCTGTCCAATGTGTCTTGTGACACACACGGTGTCCAATGGGGTTCGTGACACACACAATCTGTCCAATGGGGATTATGACACACATGCTTTCAATGGGGATTATTACACACACACTCTGTCCATAGGCGTTTGTGACAAACACACTGTCTAGGGGAGTTTGTGACGCACAAGCTGTACAATGGGGATTGTGACACACGCGCTGTCCAATGGAGTTTGTGGCACACACACATTCCAATGCGGTTTGTGACACGCACACTTTACCAATAGTGTTTGTGACGCACACGCTCTCCAATGGGGATCATGACACACACGCTGTCCAATGGGGTTTGTGACACACAGACTCTGTCCAACGTGTCTCGTGACACACGCACTGTCCAATGGGGTTTGTGACACACACAATCTGTCCAATGGGGTTTGTGGCACACACACTCTGGCAATGGGGCTTGTGACAAACACGCTGTCCAATGGGATTTGTGACACACTCTGTCCAGTTGGTTTTGTCAGACACACGCTGTCCAATGGGGTTTGTGACACACACAATGTCCAATGGAGTTTGTCACACACACTCTGTCCAATGGGGTTCGTGACACACTCTCTTTCCAAAGGGGTTTGTCACATACACTCTGTCCAAGTGGGTTCATGACACACACACTGTCCAGTGGGTTTTGTGACACACACACTCTGGCCAATGGGTTTTGTGACGACACACGCTGTTCAATGGGGACTGAGACACACACACTCTGTCCAAAGGGTCTTGTGACACACACGCTGTCCAATGGGGTTCGTGACACACACACTCTGTCCAAGGTGTCTTGTGACACACACACTGTCCAATGGCGTTCGTGACACACAAGCTGTCCAGTGGGGTTTGTGACACACACGCTATCCAATGATGTTTGTGACACACACACGCTATCCAAGGGGTTTGTGACACACACACTGTGTCCAAAGTGGTTTCTGACACACACACTTTCCAATGGTTCTTGTTACACACACGCTGTCCAATGGGGTTTGTGACACACACACTGTGTCCAATGGGGTTCGTGACACACACAATCTGTCCAATGGCGATTGTGAAACACACGCTGTCCAATGGGTTTTTCGACACACACACTCTGTCCAATGGGGTTTCTGACACACACAATCTGTCCAATGGGGTTTGTGAAACACACTCTGTCCAATGGGGATTTTGACAAACACGCTGTCCAATGGTGTTTGTGACACACACACTCTGTCCAATGGGTCTTGTGACACACACGCTGTCTAATGGGGTTCGTGACACAAACGCTGTCCAGTGGGTTTTGTGACACACACACTATCCAATAGGGTTTTTGACACACACACGCTATTCCATAGGGTTTATGACGCACACGCTGACCAATTTTGTTTGTTACACACAAACTGTCCAATGGTGTTTTTGACACGCATGCTGTCCAATGGGTTTTGTGACACACACAAAGTCCGATAGGGTTTGTGACACACACACACAGTCTAATGGGGTTTGTGACACACATACTCTGTCCAATGGGTTTTGTGACACACACAAAGTCCGATAGGTTTTGTGACACACACACACAGTCTAATGGGCATTGTGACACGCATGCTGTCCAATGGGGTTTGTGACAAACACACTGTCCAGGGGGGTTTGTGACACACACGCAGTTCAATGGGGTTTGTGAAACACACAATCTATCCAATGGGGTTTTTGACACACACGCTGTCCAATGGGGATTGTGACACATACACGCTGTCCAATGGGGTTCGTGACGCACACTCTGTCCAGTGGGTTTAGTTTCACACACACGCAGTCCCATGGGGTTTGTGACACACAAACGCTATCCAATAGGGTTTGTGACACACACACTCTGTCCAATGGGCTTGTGACTCACATGCTCTCCAGTGGTGTTTGTGACACACATACTATCCAATGGGGTTCGTGACACACACGCTGTCCAATGGGATTTGTGACACACACTGTCCTATGAGGTTTCTGAGACACACGCTGTCCAATGGGGATTGTGACACACATGCTGTCCAATGGGGTTTATGACACACACACTGTCCAATGGGGTTTGTGACAAACACACTGTGCAGGGGGGTTTGCGACGCACACGCTGTCCAATGGGGTTTGTGACACACACGCTGTCCAATGGGGATTGTGACACATACACGCTGTCCAATGGGGTTCGTGACACACACTCTGTCCAGTGGGTTTAGTTTCACACAGACGCTGTCCCATGCAGTTTGTGACACACAAACGCTATCCAATGGGGTTTGTGACACACACATTCTGTCCAAAGGGCTTGTGACACACAAGCTCTCCAATAGTGTTTGTGACACAATCGCTATCCAATGGGGTTTGTGACACACATACACTGTCCAATGGGTTTTGTACACACACTCTGTCCATTGGGCGTGTGACACGCACGCTGTCCAACGGGGTTTGTGACACACACACGGGGTTTGTGACACACAAGCTCTCCAATAGTGTGTGTGACACAATCGCTATCCAATGGGGTTTGTGACACACATACACTGTCCAATGGGTTTTGTACACACACTCTGTCCATTGGGTGTGTGACACACACGCTGTCCAACGGGGTTTGTGACACACACACTGTCCAATGGTGTATGTGACAGACACGCTGTCAAATGTGGTTTGTGACACACACACTGACCTGGGGGGTTTCTGACACACACAGGTTGTCCATTGGGGTTTGTGACATACACACGCTGTCCCATGGGGTTTGTGACACAGACGCTGTCCAATGGGGATTGTGACATACACGTACTATACAATGGGGTTTGTGAAACGCATGCTGCCCAATGGGGTTTGCGACACACACATTGTCCAATGGTGTTTGTGGCACACACGCTGTCAAATGGGGTTTGTGAGACACACACTGACCTCGGGGGTTTGTGACACACACAGGCTGTCCAATGGGGTTTGTGACACACACTGTCCAGTGGGGTTTCTGACACACACGCTGTGCAATGGGGATTGTGACACACATGCTGTCCAATGGGGTTTATGACACACACTCTCTGTCCAATGGGGTTTGTGACAAACACACTGCCCAGGGGGTTTAGTGACGCACTCGCTGTCCAGTGGGGTTTGTGACACACACACTGTCCAATGGGGATTGTGACACAGACGCTGTCAAGGAGGGTTTCTGACACACACACCGTCCAATGCGGTTTGTGACACACACGGTCACCAATGGGGATTGTGACACACACAATGTCCATGAAGGTTTGTGACACACACACGCTGTCCAATGGGGATTGTGACAAACACGCTGTACAATGAGGTTTGTGACACACACATTCTGTCCAATGGGCTTGTGACACACACACTGTCCAATGGGGTTCGTGACACACAATCTGTCCAGCGGGGTTTGTGACACACACGCTGTCCAATGAGGATTGTGACACATACACGCGGTCCCATGGGATTTGTGACACACAGACCGACAAATTGTGTTTGTTACATACACACTGTGCAATGGTGTTTGTGACAAACATGCTGTCCAATGGGTTTTGTGACACACACTCTGTCCATTGGGGTTTGTGACACACACGCTGTCCAATGAGGATTGTGACACATACACGATGTCCCATGGGGTTTGTGACACACAGACCAACAAATTGGGTTTGTTACACACACATTGTCTAATGGTGTTTGTGACACGCATGCTGTCCAATGGGTTTTGTGACACACACTCTGTGCAGAGGGGTTTCTGACACACACACTCTGTCCTATGGGGTTTGTGACACAGACGCTGTCCAATGGGGATTGTGACATACACACACTATACAATGGGGTTTGTGACACGCACACTTTCCAATGGGGCTTGTGACACACACACTTTCCAATGGGGTTTGTGACACACACACGCTGTCCCATGGGGTTTGTGACAGACATGCTGTCCAATGGGTTTTGTGACACACACTCTGTCCATTAGGCTTGTGACACACACGCTGTCCAATGGGGTTTGTGACACACACACTGACCAGGAGGTTTGTGACACACACACGCTGTCCAATGGGGTTTGTGAAACACACACTGTCGATTGGTGTTTGTAAAACACACTCTGTCAAATGGGGTTTCTGACACACACACTGACCTGGGGGGTTTGTGACACACACAGGCTTTCCAATGGGGTTTGTGACACACACGCTGTCCAATGGGATTTTTTACACACACTGTCCAATGGGATTTCTGACACACATGCTGTCCAAAGGGGTTTATGACACACACACTCTGTCCAATGGGGTTTGTGACAAACACACTGTCCAGGGGGGTTTGTGACGCACACACTGTCCAATAGGGTTTGTGACACACACACGCTATCCAAAGGGGTTTCTGACACTCACACTATCTAATGGGGTTTGTGACACACACGGTATACAAAGGGTTTGAGAGACACACAATCTGTCCAATGGGGATTGTGACACACACGCTGTCCAATGGGTATTTTAACACATACACTCTGTCCAATGTGTCTTGTGACATGCACACTGTCCAATGGGGATTGTGACACACACACGCTGTCCAATGGGGTTTGTGACACACAAACGGTCCAAAGGGGTTTGTGAAACACACGCTGTCCAATGGGATTTGTGACACACACGCAGTGTTCAATGGGGATTGTGACACACACACGCTGTCCAATGGGGTTTGTGACACACACACTCTGTCCAATGGGTCTTGTGACACGCATGCTGTCAAATGGGGTTAGTGACACACACGCTGTCGAATGAGGTTTGCGACACACACACTGTCCAATAAGGTTTGTGACACACACACGCTATCCAATGGGTTTTGTGACACGCGCACTTTCTAAAGAGGTTTGTGATACACACACGCTGTCCCATGGGGTTTGTGACACACACGCTGACCAATTGGGTTTGTTACACACACTGTCTAATGAGGTTTGTGACACACACACGCTGTCCAATGGGATTTTTGACACACACTGTCCAATGGGATTTCTGACACACACACTGTCCAATGGAGTTTGTGACAGGCACACTGTCCAGTGGGGATTGTGACACACACGCTGTCCAGGAGCTTTTCTGACACACATACTGTCCAATGGGTTTTGTGACACATACGGTCACCAATGGTTATTGCGACACACACAATGTCCATGACGTTTTGTGACACACAAACTGTGCAATGGGGTTTGTGACACACACACACTGTCCAGTGGGGATTGTGACACAGACACGCTGTCCAATGGGGTTTTGCACATACTCTGTCCAATGGGGATTGTGACAAACACGCTGTCCACTGGGGATTGTGACAAACACGCTATCCAATGTGGTTTGTGACACACGCACACTGTCCAGTAGGGATTGAGACACACACACTTTCTAAAGCGGTTTGTGACACACACGGTATACAAAGGGTTTTGTGACACACACTCTGTCCAATGGGGACTGTGACACACACACTATGTCCAATGGTGTTTGTGACACACAAGATGTCCAATGGGGTTTGTGACACAGACGCTGTCCAATGGGGATTGTGACATGAACAGTATCCAATAGGGATTGTGATGACACACGTTGTCCAATGGGGTTTGTGACATACACACTCTGTCCAATGGGTCCTGTGACACGCATGCTGTCTAATGGGGTTCGTGACACACACGCTGTCCAGAGGGGTTTGTGACACACACACTGTCCAATATGGTTTGTGACACACACACGCTGTCCAATGGGGTTTGTGACACGCACACTGACCATTGGTGTTTGTGACACACACAGTCTGTCGAATGGGTCTTGTGACACACACGCTTTCCAATGGGGTTTGTGACACACACTCTGTCCAATGGGTCTTGTGAGACACACTCTGTCCAATGGGTCTTGTGACACACACACTGTCCAATGGGGCTTGTGACACACACACGATTTCCAAAGGTGTTTGTGAGACACCCGCTGTCCAATGGGGTTTGAGACACAGATGCTGTACAATGGGGATTGTGACATACACGCTGTCCAATAGGGTTTGTGACTCACACACGCTATCCAAGGGGGTTTGTGACACACACACACCGTCCAATGGTGTTTGTGAAACGCATGCTGTCCAATGGGTTTTGTGACACACACACTGTGTCCGATGGGGTTTGTGACACACACAATTTCCAATGGTTCTTGTGACACGCTCGCTGTCCAACGGGGTTTGTGACACACACACTCTGTCCAATGGGGTTTGTGACACAGACAATCTGTCCAATGGGGATTGTGACACACACGCTGTCCGATGGGTTTTGCGACACACACTCTGTACATTGGGCTTGTGAACACACACGCTGTCCAATGGGGTTTGTGACACACACACTAACCTGGAGGGTTTGTGACACACACATGCTGTCCAATGGGGTTTGTGACACACACGCTGTCCAATGGTGTTTGTGACACACACACTGTCCAATGGGATTTGTGACACACACTGTCCAATGGGGTTTCTGAGACACACGCTGTTCAATGGGGATTGTGACACACATGCTGTCCAATGGGGTTTGTGACAAACACACTGTACAGGGGGGTTTGTGACACACACGCTGTTCAGTGGGGTTTGTGATACATACAATCTGTCCAATGGGGTTTTTGACATACACGGTGTCCAATGGGGATTGTGACACATACACGCTGTCCAATGGGGTTCGTGACACACACTCTGTCCAGTGGGTTTAGTTTCACACACACGCTGTCCCCTGGGGTTTGTGACACACAAACGCTATCCAATGGGGTTTGTGACACACACACTCTGTCCAATGGGCTTGTGACTCACACGCTCTCCAGCGGTGTTTGTGACACACACGCTATCCAATGGGGTTTGTGACACACACGCTGTCCAATGGGATTTGTGACACACCACACTGTCCTATGGGGTTTCTGAGACACACGCTCTCCAATGGGGATTGTGACACACGTGCTGTCTAACGGGGTTTATGACACACACACTGTCCAATGCGGTTTGTGACAAACACAGTGTGCAGGGGGGTTTGTGACGCACACGCTGTCCAATGGGGTTTGTGACACACATGCTGTCCAATGGGGATTGTGACACATACAGGCTGTCCAATGGTGTTCGTGACACACACTCTGTCCATTGGGTTTAGTTTCACACACACGCTGTCCGATGGGGTTTGTGACACACAAACACTATCCAATGGGGTTTGTGACACACACAATCTGTCCAAAGGGCTTGTGACACACAAGCTCTCCAATAGTGTTTTTGACACAATCGCTATCCAATGGGCTTTGTGACACACACGTTGTCCAATGGGGTTTGTGATACACATACACTGTCCAATGGGATTTGTACACACACTCTATCCATTGGGCGTGTGACACACACGCTGTCCAACGGGGTTTGTGACACACACACTGTCCAATGGTGTACGTGACAGACGCGCTGTCAAATGTGGTTTGTGACACACACACTGACCTGGGGGGTTTCTGACACACACAGGTTGTCCAATGGGGATTGTGACATACACACACTATACAATGGGGTTTGTGACACGCATGCTGTCCAATGGGATTTGTGACACACACACACTGTCCAATGGTGTTTGTGGCACACACGCTGTCAAATGGGTTTTGTGACACACACACTGACCTCAGGGGTTTGTGACACACACAGGCTGTCCAATGGGGTTTGTGACACACACGCTGTCCAATGGGATATGTGGCACAGACTGTCCAGTGGGATTTCTGACACACACGCTGTGCAATGGGGATTCTGACACACATGCTGTCCAATGGGGTTTATGACACACACTCTCTGTCCAATGGGGTTTGTGACACGCACACTGTCTAATGGGGATTGTGACACAGACGCAGTGAAGGAGGGTTTGTGACACACACACTGTCCAATGGGGTTTGTGACACACACGATCACCAATGGGGATTGTGACACACACAATGTCCATGACGGTTTGTGACACACACACTCTGTCCAATGGGCTTGTGAATCACACACTGTGCAATGGGGTTCCTGACACACAATATGTCCAGTGGGGTTTGTGACACACACGCTGTCCAATGCGGATTGTGACACATACACGCGGTACCATGGGATTTGTGACACACAGACCGACTAATTGTGTTTGTTACACACACACTGTGCAATGGTGTTTGTGACACACATGCTGTCCAATGGGTTTGGTGACACACACTCTGTCCATTGGGGTTTGTGACACACACGCTGTCCAATGAGGATTGTGACACATACACGCTGTCCCATGCGGTTTGTGACACAGAGACCAACAAATTGGGTTTGTTACACACACATTGTCTAATGGTGTTTGTGACACGCATGCTGTCCAATGGGTTTTGTGACACACACTCTGTGCAGTGGGGTGTCTGACACACACACTCTGTCCCATGGGGTTTGTGACACAGACGCTGTCCAATGGGGATTGTGACATACACACACTATACAATGGGGTTTGTGACACGCACACTTTACAATGGGGCTTGTGACACACACACTTTCCAATGGAGTTTGTGACACACACACGCCGTCCCATGGGGTTTGTGACACACATGCTGTCCATTGGGTTTTGTGACACACACTCTGTCCATTTGGCTTGTGACACACACGCTGTCCAATGGGGTTTGTGACACACACACTGACCAGGAGGTTTGTGACACACACACGCTGTCCAATGGGGTTTGTGAAACACACACTGTCGATTGGTGTTTGTGACACACACTCTGTCAAATGGGGTTTCTGACACACACACTGACCTGGGGGGTTTGTGACAAACACAGGCTTTCCAATGGGGTTTGTGACACACACGCTGTCCAATGGGATTTTTTACACACACTGTCCAATGGGATTTCTGACACACACGCTGTCCAATGGGGATTGTGACACACATGCTGTCCAATGGGGTTTATGACACACACACTCTGTCCAATGGGGTTTGTGACAAACACACTGTCCAGGGGATTTTGTGACGCACATACTGTCCAATAGGGTTTGTGACACACACACGCTATCCAAAGGGGTTTCTCACACTCACACTATCTAATGGGTTTTGTGACACACACACTGTGCAATGGTGTTCGTGACACACAATATGTCCAGTGGGGTTTGTGACACACACACTGTCCAATGAGGATTGTGACACATACACGCGGTACCATGGGATTTGTGACACACAGACCGACTAATTGTGTTTGTTACACACACACTGTGCAATGGTGTTTGTGACACACATGCTGTCCAATGGGTTTTGTGACACACACTCTGTCCATTGGGGTTTGTGACACACACGCTGTCCAATGAGGATTGTGGCACACACACGCTGTCCCATGTTGTTTGTGACACACAGACCAACAAATTGGGTTTGTTACACACACATTGTCTAATGGTGTTTGTGACACGCATGCTGTCCAATGGGTTTTGTGACACACACTCTGTGTAGTGGGGTTTCTGACACACACACTCTGTCCCATGGGGTTTGTGACACAGACGCTTTCCAATGGGGATTGTGACATACACACACTATACAATGGGGTTTGTGACACGCACACTTTCCAATGGGGCTTGTGACACACACACGCCGTCCCATGGGGTTTGTGACACACATGCTGTCCAATGGGTTTTGTGACACACACTCTGTTCATTTGGTTTGTGACACACACGCTGTCCAATGGGGTTTGTGACACACACACTGACCAGGAGGTTTGTGACACACACAGGCTTTCCAATGGGGTTTGTGACACACACGCTGTCCAATGGGATTTTTTACACACACTGTCCAATGGGATTTCTGACACACACGCTGTCCAATGGGGATTGTGACACACATGCTGTCCAATGGGGTTTATGACACACACACTCTGTCCAATGGTGTTTTTGACAAACACACTGTCCAGGGGATTTTGTGACGCACATACTGTCCAATAGGGTTTGTGACACACACACGATATCCAAAGGGGTTTCTGACACTCACACTATCTAATGGGGTTTGTGACACACACGGTATACAAAGGGTTTGAGAGACACACAATCTGTCCAATGCGGATTGTGACACACAAGCTTTCCAATAGGTATTTTAACACATACACTCTGTCCAATGGGTCTTGTGACATGCACGCTGTCCAATGGGGATTGTGACACACACACGCTGTCCAATGGGTTTTGTGACACACAAACGGTCCAAAGGGGTTTGTGACACACACGCTGTCCAATGGGATTTGTGACACACACGCAGTGTCCAATGGGGATTGTGACACACACACGCTGTCCAATGGGGTTTGTGACACACAAGCTGTCGAGTGGGGTTTGTGACACACACACAATGTCCAATAAGGTTTGTGACCCTCACACGCTATCCAATGGGTTTTGTGACACGCACACTTTCTAAAGAGGTTTGTGATACACACACACTGTCCCATGGGGTTTGTGACACACACGCTGACCAATTGGGTTTGTTACACGCACTGTCTAATGAGGTTTGTGACACACACACGCTGTCCAACTGTGTTTGTGACACACATACGCTATCCAATGGCTTTTGTGACACACACACTGTCCAGTGTGTTTTGTGAAATACACACACTCTCCAATGGTGTTTGTGACACACGTGCTGTCCAATGGTGTTTGTGACACAGTCGCTGTCCAATGGGGATTGTGACACACACACGCTGTCCAATGGGGTTTATGAAACACACTCTGTCCAATGGGGTTTGTGACACACACAATCTGTCCAATGGGATTTGTGACACAAACACTATCCAATGGGGATTGTGACACACACACTGTCCAATGGGGTTAGTGACACACATACTCTCTCCAATGGTACTTGTGACACACAGGCTGTCCAATGGGTTTCGTGATACACACGCTGTCGAGTGGAGTTTGTGACACACACACTGTCCAATGGTGTTTGTGGCACACATGCTGTCCAATGGGGTTTGTGACACAGACGCTGTCCAATGGGGATTGTGACATACACACGCTATCCAACGGGGTTTGTGACATGCACAATTTCCAAAGGGTTTTATGACACACACACTGTCCAATGGTGTTTGTGACACACATGCTGTCCGATGGGGTTTGTGACATGGACGATGTCCAATGGGGACTGTGACAAACACGCTGCCCAATGGCGTTTGTGATAACACACACTGTCCAATAGTTTTTGTGACACACATACGCTATCAAATGGGTTTTGTGACACACACACACTGTCCAATGGGGATTGTGACATATACACACTGTCTAATGGGGTTTATGACACACACAATCTGTCCAATGGGGTTTGTGACACACACGCTGTCCAATGGGGTTTATGACACGCAGGCTCTGTCCAATGGGTCTTGTGACACACACGCTGTCCAATGGGGATTGTGACACACACACTGTCTAATGGGGATTGTGACACACACACGATGTCCAATGGTGTTTGTGACACACTCCCTGTCCAATGGGGTTTGTGATACAGACGCTGTCCAATGGGGATTGTGACACACACAATCTGTCCAATGGGTTTTGTGACAAACTCGCTGTCAAATGGGTTTTGAGACACACACAATCTGTCCAATGGGATTTGTGACACAATCGCTATACAATGGGGTTTGTGACACACCCACTGTCCAATGGGGTTTGTGATACAGACGCTGTCCAATGGGGTTTGTCACACACACAATCTGTCCAATGGGTTTTGTGACACACTCGCTGTCAATTGGGTTTTGTGACACACACAATCTGTCCAATGGGATTTGTGACACAAACTCTGTACAATGGGGTTTGTGACACACACACTGTCCAAAGGGGTTTGTGACTCACACAATCTGTCCAATGGTACTTGTGACATACAGGCTGTCCAATGGGTTTCGTGAAACACACGCTGTCGAGTGGAGTTTGTGACACACACACTGTCCAATAGGGTTTGTGACTCACACACGCTATCCAAAGGGGTTTGTGACATGCACAATTTTCAAAGGTTTTTGTGACACACACACTCGTCAATGGTGTTTGTGGCACACATGCTGTCCAATGGGGTTTGTGACACAGACGCTGTCCAATGGGGATTGTGACATACATACGATATCCAACGGGGTATGTGACATGCACAATTTCCAAAGGGTTTTGTGACACACACACTGTTCAATGGTGTTTGTGACACACATGCTGTCCAATGGGGTTTGTGACACAGACGATTTCCGTGGGGATTGTGACAAACACTCTGCCCAATGGCGTTTGTGAAAAACACACTGTCCAATAGTGTTTTTGACACACATACGCTATCAAATGGGTTTTTTGACACATACACTGTCCTATGGGGTTTGTGACACATACACACTGTCCAATGATGATTGTGACACACACACACTGTCTAATGGGGTTTATGAAACACACGCTGTCCAATGGGGATTGTGACACACACAATCTGTCCAATGGGGATTGAGACACACACGCTGTCCAATGGGGATTATGACACACACACTGTCCAATGATTATTTTGACACACACGCTGTCCAATTGGGTTCGTGAAACACACAATCTTTCCAATGGGACTTGTGACACACACGCTGTCCAATGGGGTTCATGACACGCACACATTCTAAAGGGGTTTGTGACACAAACACTCTTTCCAAAGGGTTTTGTGACACACACACTGTCCAATGGGGTTTCTTAATACACACTCTGTGTCCAATGGTACTTGTGACACACACGATGTCCAATGGGGTTCGTGACACTCAGGCTGTCCAATGGGGTTTGTGATAAACACACTCTGTCCAATGGTACTTGTGACACACACGCCATACAATCGGTTTTGTGAGACACACAGTGAACAATGGGGATTGTGACACACACACGATGTCCAATGGGGTTTTTGAAAAACACATTGCCCAATGGGATTTGTGACACACACGCTGTCCAATGGAGATTGCGACACACACACGCTGTCCAATGCTGTTTGTAACACACACGCTGTCCAATGGGGATTATGACACACACGCTGTCCAATGGTGTTTGTGACACGGATGCTGTCCAATGGGGTTTGTGACACACACGCTGTCCAATGGAGATTGTGAAACACACACGCAATCCAATGGGGTTTGTGAAAAACACACTTTCTAATGGGGTTTCTTACACACACGCTATCCAATCGGTTTTGTGACACACACACTTTCCAATGGGGATTGTGATACACACAGTCTGTTCAATGGTGTTTGTGACACACACACTGTGCAGTGGGGTTTGTGACACAGACACTGTCCAATGGGGATTGCGACATACACACGCTGACCATGGGGTTTGTGACACAGACGCTGTCCAATTGGGATTGTGACATACACACGCTATCCAATGGGGTTTGTGACATGCACACATTCCAAAGGGTTTTGTGACACACACAGTGTCCAATGGTGTTTGTGATACACTTGCTGTCCAAGGGGGTTTATGACACACACACTGTCCAATAGGTTTGTGACACACATACACTATCAAATGGGTTTTGTGGCACATACACTGTCCTATGGGGTTTGTGACACACACACACTGTCCAACAGGGATTGTGACACACACACGCTGTCTAATGGCGTTTATGACACACACGCTGTCCTTGGGCTTTGTGACACACACAATCTGTCCAATGGGGATTGTGACACACACGCTCTCCAATGGGGTTTGTGACACGCACAATCTGTCCAAAGGGGATTGTGACACATACACGCTGTTTAATGGGGTTTATGACACACACGCTGTCCAATGGGGTTTCTGACACACACAAACTTCCAATGGATATTGTGACACACACGCTGTCCAACGGGGTTTGTGAAACACACAATCTGTCCAATGGGTCTTGTGACACACACGCTGTCCAATGGGGTTCGTGACACACACGCTGTCCAATAGGGTTTGTAACACAATTACGCTATCCAATGGCGTTTTTGACACGCACACTTTCTAAAGGGGTTTTTGACACAAATACGCTATCCAAAGGGTTTTGTGACACACACAAAGTCCAATGGGTTTTGTGATACACACTCTGTGTCCAATGGTACTTGTGACACACACGGTGTCCAATGGGGTTTGTGACACACACACTGACCTGGAGGGTTTGTGACAAACACACACTGTGCAATGAGGATTGTGACACACACACGATGTCCAATGGTGTTTGAGACACACACGCTGTCCAATGGGGTTTGTGACACACACGCTGTCCAATGGGGTTTGTGACACAAACACACTGTCCAATGGGGATTGTGACAGACGCATGATGTCCAATGGGGTTTGTGACAAACACATTGTCCAATGGGGTGTGTGACACACAGGCTGTCTAATGGACATTGCGACACACACGCGCTGTCCAATGCTGTTTGTGACACACACGCTGTCCAATGGCGTTTGTGGCACACACTCTGTCCAATGGGGTTTGTGGACAAACACACACTGTCCAATGGTGTTTGTGACACACACGCTGTCCAATGGGGATTGTGACACACAAGCTGCCCAGTGGGGTTTGACACACACTCTGTTGTACGTGGATTGTGGCACACCCACGCTGTCCAATGGGGCTTGTGACACACACATAGTCCAATGGGGTTTGACACACACTCAACCTGTCCAATGGAGTTTGTGATACACATGCTGCCAAATTATGTTTGTGACACCCACTCTCTCGAATGGGGTTTTTGCCACAGACACTGTCCAAAGGGGACTGTGACACACACACAATACCAAATTTGGTATGTGACACACACGCTCTGTCCAATAGGATTTGTGACACACACACTCGCCAATGGGGATTGTGACATACACAATGTCCATGACGGTTTGTGACACGCACTCTGTCCAATGGGGTTTGTGTAAAAACACACACTGTCCAATAGGGTTTGTGACACACACACGATATCCAATGGTGTTTGTGACACACACACTTTCTAATGGGGATTGTGAAACACTCGCTATACAAAAGGTTTTGTGACACACACACTGTCTAATGGGGATTGTGGCACACACACGATGTACAATGGTGTTTGTTACACACTTGCTGTCCAATGGGGTTTGTGATACAGACGCTGTCCAATGGGGATTGTGACACAAATACGCTGTCCAATGGAGTTTGTGAAACACACGCTGTCCAATGGGGTTTGTGACACACACAATCTGTCCAATGGGGTTTGTGACACAAACGCTGTCCAATAGGGATTGTGACACACCCACAGTCCAATGGGGTTTGTAACATACACACTCTGTCCAATGCTACTTGTGACACACACAGTGTCCAATGGTGTTTGTGACACACATGCTGTCCAATGGGGTTTGTGACACAGACGATGTCCAATGGGGGTTGTGACAAACACGCTGTCCAATGGGGTTCGTGACACACACACTTTCTCATGGGGTTTGTGACACACACACGCTATCCAATGGGGTTTGTGAAACACACACTTTCCAATATGGTTTGTGTCACACACTCGCTGTACCATGGGGTTTGTGACACACAGACTGACCAGGGGGGTTTGTGACACACACAGGCTGTCCAATGGGGTTTGTGACACACAATGTCCAACGGGGTTTCTGACACACAAGCTGTCCACTGGCGATTGTGACACACATGATGTCCAATGGGGTTTATGACACACACATTTTGTCCAAAGGGATTTGTGACAATCAGACTGTCCAGGGGGGTTTGTGAGGCATACGCTGTCCAATGGGGTTTGAGACACACACGCTGTCCAAAGGGGATTGTGACACACGACACGCTGTCCAATAGGGTTTGTGACATACACACTGTGCAATGGGGTTTGTGACACAGACACACTGTCCAATGGGGATTGAGACACACACGCTGTCCAATGGGGTTTGTGACACACACACTGTGCAATGAGGATTGTGACACACACTCTCTGTCCAATGGTGTTTGTGACACGCATGCTGTCCAATGGGTTTTGTGACACATGCACTGTCCTTGGGGGTTTGTGAGCCCGACTCTAGCCAGTTGGATTTGTGACAAGCTCACTGTCCAACGGGGTTTGTGACACACACGCTTTCCAATGGGGTTTGTGACACACACGCACTGTCCAATGGGGTTTTTGACACACAAACTTTCCATTGGGGTTTATGACAAACACACACTGTCCAATGGGGTTTGTGACACATACACTGTCCTGTAGGGTTTGTGACACACACACACTGTCCGATGGTGTTTGTGACCCACACGCTGTCCAATGGGGTTTATGACACACACGCTGTCCAATGGGGTTTGTGACACACACAATCTGTCCAATGGGGATTGTGACACAAAGATTGTCCAATGAGTATTGTAACACACACGCTGTCCGATAGGATTTGTGACACACACACTCAATCCAATGGGTCTTGTGACACACACGCTGTCCAATGGGGTTCTTGACACACACGCTGTCCAATAGGTTCTGTGACACATACACGCTCTCCAATGGGGTTTGAGACACGCACACTTTCTAAAGGGGTTTGTGACACATGCACGCTATCCAAAGGGTTTTGTGACATACACACTGTTCAATGGGGTTAGTGATACACACACTGTGTCCAATGGTACTTGTGACACACACGTTGTCCAATGGGGTTCGTGACACACACGCTGTCCAGTGGGGATTGTGACACACACACGCTGTCCAGTTGGGTTTGTCACACACATTCTTTCCAACGGGGATTGTTTCACAGTCACGCTGTCCAATGGGGTTTCTGACACACCCACTGTCCAATGGGGTTTGTGATACACACTGTAAAATTGTGTTTGTGACACCCACTGTCTCCAATGGGGTTTTTGCCACAGACACTGTCCAAGGGGCCATTCCAATGGGGTTTGAGACACACACACGCTATCCAATGGTGTTTGTGACACAGACACTGTCCAATGGGACTTGTGACACACACTGTCCGATGGGGTTTCTGACACACAAGCTGTCCAATGGGGATTGTGACACACATGTTGTCCAATGGGGTTTATACCACTCACACTCTGTCCAATGGAGTTTGTGACAAACACAGTGTCCAGGAGGGTTTGTGACGCACACGCTGTCCAATGGGGATTGTGACATACACAATGTCCAATGGGGTTTGTGAGACACATACTCTGTCTAATGGTTTTTGTGACACACACGCTGTCCAATGGGGTATGTGAAACACACAATCTGTTCAATGGGGTTCGTGACACACACGCTGTCCAATGGGGTTTCTGTCACACACACTGTCCAATCGGGTTTGAGAAACACACACTCTGTCCAATGGTGTTTGTGACACACACGCTGTGCATTGGGGTTTGTGACAGAGACGATGTCCAATGGGGTTTGTGACACACACACCCTGTCCAATGGTTCTTGTGACACACACTCTGTCCAATGAGGTTTGTGAAACACACAATCTGTCCAATGGGGTTCGTGACACACACGCTGTCCAGTGGGGTTTGTGACACACACACTGTCCAGTAGGGTTTGTGACACACACACGCTATTCACTTGGGTTTGTGACACACACACTTTCAAATGGGGTTTGTGAAACACACAATCTGTCCAATGGGTTCGTGACAAACACTCTGTCCTGTGGGGTTTGCGACACACACTGTCTAATAGGGTTTGTGACACAAACACACTATCCCATGGGGTTTGTGAAACACACACATTCTAATGTGGTTTGAGACACACACACTGTCCAATCGTCTTTGTGACACGCTATCCAATCGGTTTTGTGACACACAAACTGTGCAATGGGGATTGTGACACACACACTCTGTCCAATGGTGTTTGTGACACACACGCTGTGCATTTGAGTTTGTGACACACACACTGACCAATGGTGTTTGTGACACACATTCTGTCCAATGGGTTTTGTGACACACACTCTGTACAGTGGGCTTGTGACACACACACGCTGTCCAATGGGGATTGTGAAACACACACTTTCCAATGGGAATTGAGACACACACACGCTATCCAAAGGGGTTTGTGACACAGACACTGTCCAATGATGTTTGTGACACACACACTCTTAAATGGGGTTTCTGACACACACACTGACCAGAGGGGTTTGTGACACACACAGCCTGTCCAATGGGGATTGTGACACACATGCTGTCCAATGGGGTTTATACCACACACACTCTTTACAATGGGGTTTGTGACAAACACACTGTCCAGGAGCGTTTGTGACGCACACGCTGTCCAATGGGGTTTGTGACACACACGCCGACCAACTGGGTTAGTTACATACACATGCTATCCAATGGGGTTTGTGACACGCATGCTGTCCAATGGGTTTTTTGACACACACTCTGTCCAATGGTCTTCTGACACACAGGCTGTACAATGGGGTTTGTGAAACACACAATCTGTCTAATGGGGTTCGTGACACACACGATGTCCAGTGGGGTTTATGACACACACACTGTCCAATAGGGTTTGTGACACACACACGCTATCCAATGGGGTTTGTGACACACACGCTTTATAATGGGGTTTGTGACACACACGCTATACAATGGGTTTTGTGACACACACACTGTCCAATGGGGATTGTGACACACACACGATGTCCAATGGGGTTTGTGACACACACACTTTCCAATGGGGTTTGTGACACACACACTGTCCAATAGGGTTTGTGACACACACACGCTATCCAGTGGGTTTTGTGACACACACTCTGTCCAATGGTGTTTCTGACACACACGCTGTTCAATGGGGATTGTGAAACACATGCTGTGCAATTGGGTGTATGACACACACACTCTGTCCAATGAGGTTTGTGACACACACACTCTGTCAAATGGTTCTTGTGACACACACGCTGTCCAATGGGGTTTTGAGACACAAACACACTGTCCAATGGGTATTGAGACACACACACGCTGTCCAATGGGGTTTGTGAAACACACAGTCTGTCCAATGGGGTTCGTGACACACATGCTGTCCTGTGGGGTTTGTTACACACACACTATCCAATGGGGATTGTGACACACACACTCTTTCCAATGGTATTTGTTACACACACTCTGTGCATTGTTGTTTATGACACAAATGCTGTCCAATGGGGATTGTGACATAAACAGTCTATCCAATTGGGTTTGTGACAAGCATGCTGTCCAATAGCTTTTGTGACACACATTCTGTTCAATGGGATTCTCACAAGCACACACAGTCTAATGGGTTTTGTGACACACACGCTTTCAAACGCTGTTTCGGACACACACGCGCTATCCAATGGGGCTTGTGACAGAGAAATTGTCCAATGGGGTTTCTGACACACACGCTGTCCGATGGGGATTGTGACACACACACTGACCAGGGGGGTTTGTGACATACAGAGGCTTCTCAAAGGTGTTTCTGACACACACGCTGTCCAATGGGATTTGTGACAAACACACTGTCCAAAGGGGTTTGTGACACACACACTGTTCAATGGTGTTTGTGACACGCAAACTTTCCAATGGGGTTTGTGACACACACATGTTCCAATGGGGTTTGTGACATACACACGCTGTCCCATGGGTTTTATGACACACATGCTGTCCAGTGGGTTTTGTGACACACAGTCTGCACAATGGTCTTTTGACACACACTCTGTCCAATGGGGTTTGTGACAAACACACTGTCCGGGGGCGTTTGTGCCGCACACGCTGTCCAATGGGGTTTGTGACACACATGCTGTCCAAAGGGATTTGTTACAAACACACTTTGCAATGGTATTTGTCACACACACACTCTGTCCAGTGGCGTTTGTGGCACACACGCTGTCCAGTGGCGTTTGAGACACACACACTGAACAGGGGGTTTTGTGACACACACAGGCTGTTCAAAGGTGTTGGTGACACACACGCTTTCCAATGGGATTTGTGACAAACATACTGTCCAGGGGGGTTTGTGACGCACACGCTGTCCAATGGGGATTGTGACACATATGCTGTCCAACGGGGTTTATGACACACAGGCTCTGTCCAATGTGGTTTGTGACAAACACACTGTCCAGGGGGGTTTGTGACGCACACGCTGTCCAGTGGGTATTGTGACAAATCACACGCTGTCTAATGGGGTTTGTCACAAAAGCACTGTACAATGGCGATTGTGACAGAGACACTGTCCAATGGTGTTTGTCACACACACACTCTGGCCCATCGCATTTGTGACACACACGCTGTCCAATGGGGTTTGTGACACACACACGCTGTCCAAAGGTGTTTAAGACATACACGCTGTCCCATTGGGTTTGTGAAACACACACTCTGTCCAATGGTTCTTGTGACACACACGCTGTCCAATGGGGTTTATGAAACACACAATCTGTCCAATGGGGTTCGTGACACACACGCTGTGCTGTGGGGTTTGTGACACACACACACTATCCAATGGGGTTTGTGAAGCACATAGTTTCTAAAGGGGTTTGTGACACACGAGCTACCCAATCGGTTTTGTGACACAAACACTGTCCAATTGGGATTGTGACACACACACTCTGTCCAATGGTGTTTGTGACACACACGCTGTGCATTGGGGTTTGTGACAGAGACGATGTCCAATGGGGTTTGTGACACACACTCTCTGCCCAATGGTTCTTGTGACACACACGCTGTCGAATGGGGTTTGTGAAACACATAATCTGTCCAATGGGTTTAGTGACACACACGCTGTCCAGTGGAGTTTGTGACACACCCACTGACCAATAGGTTTTGTGACACACACAAGCTATCCAATGCAGTTTGTGACAAACACACTTTCAAATATGGTTTATGACACACACGCTATAGAATGGCTTTTGTGACACACACACTGTCCAATGGGGTTTGTGACACACACACGATGTCCAATGGTGTTAGTGACACGCACACTTCGCAATGGGGTTTGTGACACACACACAATCCAATGGGGTTTATGACACAAGAACACTGACACATGGGTTTTCTGACACACACGCTGACCAATTGGTTTGTTACACACACACAGTCCAATGGTGTTTGTGACACACACACTGACCAGGGGGGTGTGACACACACATGCTCTCCAATGGGATTTGTGACACACACACTGTCCAATGGTGTCTGTGACACACACGCTGTCAATTGGGTTTTGTGACACACACACTGTCCAATGGTGTTTATGACACACACACTCTGTCCAATGAGGTTTGTGACAAACACACTGTCCAGGGGGGTTTGTGCCTCACACGCTGTCCAATGGGGTTTGTGACACACACGCTGTCCAATGGGGATTGTGAAACACATGCTGTCCAATGGGGTTTATACCACACACACTCTGTACAATGGGGTTTGTGACAAACACACTGTACTGGACAGTTTGTGATGCACACGCTGTCCAATGGGGTTTGTGACACACACTGTCCAATGGGGTTTCTGACACACACTGTTTCAGATGAGGATTGTGACACACATGCTGTCCAATGGGCTTTATACCACACACACTCTGTCCAATTGGGTTTGTGACACACACGCTGTCCAAAAGGGATTGTGACACACACGGTGTCCAATGGGGTTTGTGAAACACACACTGTCCAATAGGGTTTGTGACACACACACTCTCCAAGGCGTTTGTAACACACACACTTTCTAATGGGGTTTGTGACACACACGCTATACAATGGGTTTTGTGACACACACTGTCCAATGGGGATTGTCACACACACACGATGTCCAATGGGGTTTGTGACACGCTCATTTTCCAATGGGGTTTGTGACACACACACTCTCCAATGCAGATTGTGACACACACACGCTGTCCCATGGGTTTTATGACACACAAGCTGACCAGGGGGGTTTGTGAAACACACAGGCTGTTCAGTGGTGTTTGTGACACACATACTCTGTCCAATGTGGTTTGTGACAAACACACTGCCCAGGGGGGATTGTGACGCACAGGCTGTCTCATGGGGTTTGTCACAAAAACACTGTACAATGGCGATTGTGACACAGACACTGTCCAATGATGTTTGTCACACACACACTCTGTCCAATCACGTTTGTGTCACACATGCTGTCCAATGGAGTTTGTGACACACACACACTGTCCAATGGGTATTGTGGCACACACACGCTGACCAATGGGGTTTAAGACATACACACTGTCCCATGGGGTTTGTGAAACGTACACTCTGTCCAATGGTTCTTTTGACACACACGCTGTCCAATGCGGTTTGTGAAACACACAATCTGTCCAATGTGGTTCGTGACACACACGCTGTGTGACACACACACACTATCCAATGGGATTTGTGAAACACATAGTTTCTAATGGGGTTTGAGACACACAAGATATCCAATCGTTTTTGTGACACAAACACTGTCCAATTGGTATTGTGACATACACACTCTGTCCAATGGTGTTTGTGACACACACGCTGTGCATTGGGGTTTGTGACAGAGACGATGTCCAATGGGGTTTGTGACACACACACTCTGTCCAATGGTTCTTGTGACACACACGCTGTCCAATGAGGTTTGTGAAACACACAATCTGTCCAATGGGGTTCGTGACACACATGCTGTCCAGTGGGGTTTGTGAGTCACACACTGTCCAATAGGGTTTGTGACACACACACGCTATCCAATTGGGTTTGTGACACACACACTTTCAAATGGGGATTGTGACACACACATGATGTCCAATGGTGTTTGTGACACGCACACTTTCAAATGGGTTTTGTGACACACACACTTTCCAGTGGGGTTTATGACACACAAACGCTGTCCCATGGGTTTTCTGACACACACGCTGACCATTTGGTTTGTTACACACACACTGTCCAAAGGTCTTGTGACGGACAGGCTGTCCAATGGGTTTGTGAAACACACAATCTGTCCAATGGGGTTCGTGACACACACACGCTATCCAATGGGGTTTGTGACACACACACTGTCCAATCGTCTTTGTGACACACATGCTGTCAAATGGGGTTTGTGACACACACACTGTCCAATGGTTTTTGTGACACACACACTCTTTCCAATGGGGTTTATGACACACACACTCTGTCCAATGAGTTTTGTGACAAACACACTATCCGGGAGGGGTTGTGCCGCACACGCTGTCCAATGGGGTTTGTGTCACAGACAGTCTGTCAAATGGTTCTTTTGACACACATGCTGTCCAATGGGGTTTGTGACACACACACACTGTCCAATGGGTATTGTGACACACACACGAAGTCCAATGGGGTTTTAGACACACACGCTCTCCCATGGGGTTTGTGACACGCAAACTCTGCCCAATGGTTCTTGTGACACACACGCTGTCCAATGGGGTTTGTGAAACACACAATCTGTCCAATGGGGTTCGTGACAAACACGCTGTCCTGTGGGGTTTGTGACACACACACTGTCTAATAGGGTTTGTGACACACACACACTATCCAATGGGGTTTGTGACACACACATTCGGTCCAATGGTACTTGTGACACACACACTGTCCAATGGGGATTGTGACACACACACTCTTTCCAATGGTGTTTGTGACAGACACGCTGTGCATTTGAGTTTGTGACACACACACTGCCCAAAGGTGTTTGTGACACACATTCTGTCCAATGGGTTTTATGACACACACTCTGTCCAGTGGGCTTGTGACACACACACGCTGTCCAATGGGGATTGTGAAACACACACTTTCCAATGGGATTTGAGACACACACACGCTATCCAAAGGGGTTTGTGACACAGACACTGTCCAATGATGTTTGTGACACACACGCTCTTAAATGGGGTTTCTGACACACACACTGACCAGGGGGGTTTGTGACACACACAGGCTGTCCAATGGGGATTGTGACACACACGCTGTCCAAAGGGAATTGTGACACACATGCTGTCCAATGGGGTTTATGACACCCACACTCTGTCCAATGGGGTTTGTGACAAACACACTGCCCAATGGGGATTGTGACACACACGATGTCCAATGGGGTTTGCGAGACACACACTCTGTCCAGTGGTTCTTGTGACACACACGCTGTGCAATGGGGTTTGTGAAACACACAATCTGTCCAAAGGGGTTCGTGACACAATGGGGTTCGTGACACACACGCTGTCCAGTGGGGTTTGTGACACACACACTGTCCAATAGGGTTAGAGACACACGCACACATTCCAATGTGGTTTGAGACACACAGACGCTATCCAATGGGGTTTGTGACACCGAAACTGTCCAATGGTGTTTGTGACACAAACGCTGTCAAATGGGGTTTCTGACATACACACTGAACAGGGGGGTTTGTGACACACACACGCTGTCCCATGGGGTTTGTGAAAAACACACGCAGACCAGTTGGGTTTGTTACACACACACTGTCCAATGGTGTTTGTGACACCCATGCTGTCCAATGGGGTTTGTGACACACACACTTTCCAATGGGCTTTATGACACAAAAACGCTATCCAATGGGGTTTGTGACACAGACACTGTCCAATGGTCTTTGTGACACACACGCTGTCCAATGGGGTTTGTGAGACACACACTGACCATGGGGGTTTGGGACACACACAGGCTGTCCAGTGGGGTTTGTGACACACACGCTATCCAATCGGATTTGTGACAGACACTGTCCAATGGGATATCTGACACACACGCTGTCCAATGGGGATATTGACACACATGCTGTCCATCGGGGTTTATGCTACACACACTCTGTCCAATGGGGTTTGTGACAAACACACTGTCCAGGGGTGTTTGTGATGCACACTCTGTCCAATGAGGATTGTGACACACACGCTGTCCAATGGGGTTTGTGAAACATACAATCTGTACAATGGGGTTCGTGACACACACGCTGTGCAGTGGGGTTTGTGCCACACACACTGTTCAATAGGGTTTGTGACACAAACACGCTAACCAATGGGGTTTCTGACACACACACTTTCTAATGGGATTTGTGACACACACGCTACAGAAGGGGTTTTGTGAAATACACACTGTCCAATGAGGATTGTGACACACACACTATACAATGGGGTTTGGAACACACACACGCTGTCCCATGAGTTTTCTGACACACACGCAGAGCAATTGGGTTTGTTACACAGACACTGTCCAATGGTTTTTGTGACACGCATGCTGTCCAGTGGGGTTTGTGAACTACACACACTTTCCAATGGGGTTTGTGACACACACACGCTGTCCAATGGGGTTTGTGACACAAACAATGTCCAACGGTGTTTGTGACACACATGCTGTCAAATTGGTTTTGTGACACAGACGGTGTCCAATGGGGTTTGTGACACACACACTAAGCAGAGGGGTTATTGACACACACAGGCTGTCCAATGGGGTTTGTGAAATACACGCTTTCCAATGGGATTTCTGACACACACTGTCCAACGGGTTTTCTGACAGACATGCTGTCCGATGGGGATTGTGACACACACTGTCCAAAGGGGTTTCTGACAGACACGCTGTCCAATGGGGTTTGTGACACACACAATGTCCAACGGTGTTTATGACACAAATGCTGTCCAATGGGGTTTGTGACACAAACACTGACAAGGGGGGTTTGTGACACACACAGGCTGTGCAATGGGGTTTGTGACACACACGCTGTCCAATGGGGATTGTGACACACATGCTGTCCAATGGGGTTTATGACACCCACACTCTGTCCAATGGGGTTTGTGACAAACACACTTTCCAGGGGGGGTTTGTGACGCACATGCTGTCCAATGGCGTTTGTGACACACACACTGTCCAATGGGGATTGTGACACACACAGTCTTTCCAATGGGTCTTGTGACACTCACGCTGTCCAAAGGGTTAGTGACACACACGCTGCCCAGTGGGGTTTGTGACACACACACTGTCCAATAGGTTTTGTGACACACTCACGCTATCCAATGGGGTTTGTGACACACACACTTTCTAATGGGGTTGGTGACACACACGCTGTCCAATGGGGATTGTGACACACACACAGTGTCCAATGGTGTTTGTGACACACACGCTGTCCAATGGGGTTTGTGACACACACTGTCCAATGGGGTTTCTGACACACACTGTTTCAGATGAGGATTGTGACACACATGCTGTCCAATGGGCTTTATACCACACACACTCTGTCCAATTGGGTTTGTGACACACACGCTGTCCAAAAGGGATTGTGACACACACGGTGTCCAATGGGGTTTGTGAAACACACACTGTCCAATAGGGTTTGTGACACACACACTCTCCAAGGCGTTTGTAACACACACACTTTCTAATGGGGTTTGTGACACACACGCTATACAATGGGTTTTGTGACACACACTGTCCAATGGGGATTGTCACACACACACGATGTCCAATGGGGTTTGTGACACGCTCATTTTCCAATGGGGTTTGTGACACACACACTCTCCAATGCAGATTGTGACACACACACGCTGTCCCATGGGTTTTATGACACACAAGCTGACCAGGGGGGTTTGTGAAACACACAGGCTGTTCAGTGGTGTTTGTGACACACATACTCTGTCCAATGTGGTTTGTGACAAACACACTGCCCAGGGGGGATTGTGACGCACAGGCTGTCTCATGGGGTTTGTCACAAAAACACTGTACAATGGCGATTGTGACACAGACACTGTCCAATGATGTTTGTCACACACACACTCTGTCCAATCACGTTTGTGTCACACATGCTGTCCAATGGAGTTTGTGACACACACACACTGTCCAATGGGTATTGTGGCACACACACGCTGACCAATGGGGTTTAAGACATACACACTGTCCCATGGGGTTTGTGAAACGTACACTCTGTCCAATGGTTCTTTTGACACACACGCTGTCCAATGCGGTTTGTGAAACACACAATCTGTCCAATGTGGTTCGTGACACACACGCTGTGTGACACACACACACTATCCAATGGGATTTGTGAAACACATAGTTTCTAATGGGGTTTGAGACACACAAGATATCCAATCGTTTTTGTGACACAAACACTGTCCAATTGGTATTGTGACATACACACTCTGTCCAATGGTGTTTGTGACACACACGCTGTGCATTGGGGTTTGTGACAGAGACGATGTCCAATGGGGTTTGTGACACACACACTCTGTCCAATGGTTCTTGTGACACACACGCTGTCCAATGAGGTTTGTGAAACACACAATCTGTCCAATGGGGTTCGTGACACACATGCTGTCCAGTGGGGTTTGTGAGTCACACACTGTCCAATAGGGTTTGTGACACACACACGCTATCCAATTGGGTTTGTGACACACACACTTTCAAATGGGGATTGTGACACACACATGATGTCCAATGGTGTTTGTGACACGCACACTTTCAAATGGGTTTTGTGACACACACACTTTCCAGTGGGGTTTATGACACACAAACGCTGTCCCATGGGTTTTCTGACACACACGCTGACCATTTGGTTTGTTACACACACACTGTCCAAAGGTCTTGTGACGGACAGGCTGTCCAATGGGTTTGTGAAACACACAATCTGTCCAATGGGGTTCGTGACACACACACGCTATCCAATGGGGTTTGTGACACACACACTGTCCAATCGTCTTTGTGACACACATGCTGTCAAATGGGGTTTGTGACACACACACTGTCCAATGGTTTTTGTGACACACACACTCTTTCCAATGGGGTTTATGACACACACACTCTGTCCAATGAGTTTTGTGACAAACACACTATCCGGGAGGGGTTGTGCCGCACACGCTGTCCAATGGGGTTTGTGTCACAGACAGTCTGTCAAATGGTTCTTTTGACACACATGCTGTCCAATGGGGTTTGTGACACACACACACTGTCCAATGGGTATTGTGACACACACACGAAGTCCAATGGGGTTTTAGACACACACGCTCTCCCATGGGGTTTGTGACACGCAAACTCTGCCCAATGGTTCTTGTGACACACACGCTGTCCAATGGGGTTTGTGAAACACACAATCTGTCCAATGGGGTTCGTGACAAACACGCTGTCCTGTGGGGTTTGTGACACACACACTGTCTAATAGGGTTTGTGACACACACACACTATCCAATGGGGTTTGTGACACACACATTCGGTCCAATGGTACTTGTGACACACACACTGTCCAATGGGGATTGTGACACACACACTCTTTCCAATGGTGTTTGTGACAGACACGCTGTGCATTTGAGTTTGTGACACACACACTGCCCAAAGGTGTTTGTGACACACATTCTGTCCAATGGGTTTTATGACACACACTCTGTCCAGTGGGCTTGTGACACACACACGCTGTCCAATGGGGATTGTGAAACACACACTTTCCAATGGGATTTGAGACACACACACGCTATCCAAAGGGGTTTGTGACACAGACACTGTCCAATGATGTTTGTGACACACACGCTCTTAAATGGGGTTTCTGACACACACACTGACCAGGGGGGTTTGTGACACACACAGGCTGTCCAATGGGGATTGTGACACACACGCTGTCCAAAGGGAATTGTGACACACATGCTGTCCAATGGGGTTTATGACACCCACACTCTGTCCAATGGGGTTTGTGACAAACACACTGCCCAATGGGGATTGTGACACACACGATGTCCAATGGGGTTTGCGAGACACACACTCTGTCCAGTGGTTCTTGTGACACACACGCTGTGCAATGGGGTTTGTGAAACACACAATCTGTCCAAAGGGGTTCGTGACACAATGGGGTTCGTGACACACACGCTGTCCAGTGGGGTTTGTGACACACACACTGTCCAATAGGGTTAGAGACACACGCACACATTCCAATGTGGTTTGAGACACACAGACGCTATCCAATGGGGTTTGTGACACCGAAACTGTCCAATGGTGTTTGTGACACAAACGCTGTCAAATGGGGTTTCTGACATACACACTGAACAGGGGGGTTTGTGACACACACACGCTGTCCCATGGGGTTTGTGAAAAACACACGCAGACCAGTTGGGTTTGTTACACACACACTGTCCAATGGTGTTTGTGACACCCATGCTGTCCAATGGGGTTTGTGACACACACACTTTCCAATGGGCTTTATGACACAAAAACGCTATCCAATGGGGTTTGTGACACAGACACTGTCCAATGGTCTTTGTGACACACACGCTGTCCAATGGGGTTTGTGAGACACACACTGACCATGGGGGTTTGGGACACACACAGGCTGTCCAGTGGGGTTTGTGACACACACGCTATCCAATCGGATTTGTGACAGACACTGTCCAATGGGATATCTGACACACACGCTGTCCAATGGGGATATTGACACACATGCTGTCCATCGGGGTTTATGCTACACACACTCTGTCCAATGGGGTTTGTGACAAACACACTGTCCAGGGGTGTTTGTGATGCACACTCTGTCCAATGAGGATTGTGACACACACGCTGTCCAATGGGGTTTGTGAAACATACAATCTGTACAATGGGGTTCGTGACACACACGCTGTGCAGTGGGGTTTGTGCCACACACACTGTTCAATAGGGTTTGTGACACAAACACGCTAACCAATGGGGTTTCTGACACACACACTTTCTAATGGGATTTGTGACACACACGCTACAGAAGGGGTTTTGTGAAATACACACTGTCCAATGAGGATTGTGACACACACACTATACAATGGGGTTTGGAACACACACACGCTGTCCCATGAGTTTTCTGACACACACGCAGAGCAATTGGGTTTGTTACACAGACACTGTCCAATGGTTTTTGTGACACGCATGCTGTCCAGTGGGGTTTGTGAACTACACACACTTTCCAATGGGGTTTGTGACACACACACGCTGTCCAATGGGGTTTGTGACACAAACAATGTCCAACGGTGTTTGTGACACACATGCTGTCAAATTGGTTTTGTGACACAGACGGTGTCCAATGGGGTTTGTGACACACACACTAAGCAGAGGGGTTATTGACACACACAGGCTGTCCAATGGGGTTTGTGAAATACACGCTTTCCAATGGGATTTCTGACACACACTGTCCAACGGGTTTTCTGACAGACATGCTGTCCGATGGGGATTGTGACACACACTGTCCAAAGGGGTTTCTGACAGACACGCTGTCCAATGGGGTTTGTGACACACACAATGTCCAACGGTGTTTATGACACAAATGCTGTCCAATGGGGTTTGTGACACAAACACTGACAAGGGGGGTTTGTGACACACACAGGCTGTGCAATGGGGTTTGTGACACACACGCTGTCCAATGGGGATTGTGACACACATGCTGTCCAATGGGGTTTATGACACCCACACTCTGTCCAATGGGGTTTGTGACAAACACACTTTCCAGGGGGGGTTTGTGACGCACATGCTGTCCAATGGCGTTTGTGACACACACACTGTCCAATGGGGATTGTGACACACACAGTCTTTCCAATGGGTCTTGTGACACTCACGCTGTCCAATGGGGTTAGTGACACACACGCTGCCCAGTGGGGTTTGTGACACACACACTGTCCAATAGGTTTTGTGACACACTCACGCTATCCAATGGGGTTTGTGACACACACACTTTCTAATGGGGTTGGTGACACACACGCTGTCCAATGGGGATTGTGACACACACACAATGTCCAATGGTGTTTGTGACACACACGCTGTCCAATGGGGTTTGTGACACAGACGCTGTCCAATGGGGATTGTGACATACACACTGTCCAATAGGGTTTGTGAAACACACACGCTGTCCAAGGGGTTTGTGACACTCACACTTTCTAATGGGGTTTGTGACACACACACGCTGTCCTATGGGTTTTGTGACACACACACTTTCCAATGGGGTTTGTGAAACACACAAGCTGTCCAATGGGGTTTGTGACACACACAATGTCCAATGGTGTTTGTGACACACACGCTGTCCAATGGGGTTTCTGACACCGGCGCTGTCCAATGGGGATTGTGATATACAATCTGTCCAATAGGGTTTGTGAAACACACAGGCTATCCAAAGGGGTTTGTGACACTCACACTTTCTAATGGGGTTTGTGACACAAACACGCTATCCAATGGGGTTTGTTACACACACACTACCCAGAGGGGTTTGTGACACACAGAGGCTGTCCAATGGGGTTTGTGAAACACACGCTTTCCAGTGGGATTTTTGACACACACTGTCCAATGGGTTTTCTGACAGACACACTCTCCGATGGGGATTGTGACACACACTCTGTCCAATGGGGTTTGTGACAAACTCACTGTCCAGGGGGATTTGTGACGCACACGCTTTCCAATGGGGATTGTGACACACACGCTGCCCAATGGTGTCTTTGACACACATGCTCTGTCCAATGGTTCTTGTGACACACACGCTGTCCAATGGGGTTTGTGAAACACACAATCTGTCCAATGGGGTTCGTGACAAACACGCTGTCCTGTGGGGTTTGTGACACACACACTGTCTAATAGGGTTTGTGACACACACACACTATCCAATGGGGTTTGTGACACACACATTCGGTCCAATGGTACTTGTGACACACACACTGTCCAATGGGGATTGTGACACACACACTCTTTCCAATGGTGTTTGTGACAGACACGCTGTGCATTTGAGTTTGTGACACACACACTGCCCAAAGGTGTTTGTGACACACATTCTGTCCAATGGGTTTTATGACACACACTCTGTCCAGTGGGCTTGTGACACACACACGCTGTCCAATGGGGATTGTGAAACACACACTTTCCAATGGGATTTGAGACACACACACGCTATCCAAAGGGGTTTGTGACACAGACACTGTCCAATGATGTTTGTGACACACACGCTCTTAAATGGGGTTTCTGACACACACACTGACCAGGGGGGTTTGTGACACACACAGGCTGTCCAATGGGGATTGTGACACACACGCTGTCCAAAGGGAATTGTGACACACATGCTGTCCAATGGGGTTTATGACACCCACACTCTGTCCAATGGGGTTTGTGACAAACACACTGCCCAATGGGGATTGTGACACACACGATGTCCAATGGGGTTTGCGAGACACACACTCTGTCCAGTGGTTCTTGTGACACACACGCTGTGCAATGGGGTTTGTGAAACACACAATCTGTCCAAAGGGGTTCGTGACACAATGGGGTTCGTGACACACACGCTGTCCAGTGGGGTTTGTGACACACACACTGTCCAATAGGGTTAGAGACACACGCACACATTCCAATGTGGTTTGAGACACACAGACGCTATCCAATGGGGTTTGTGACACCGAAACTGTCCAATGGTGTTTGTGACACAAACGCTGTCAAATGGGGTTTCTGACATACACACTGAACAGGGGGGTTTGTGACACACACACGCTGTCCCATGGGGTTTGTGAAAAACACACGCAGACCAGTTGGGTTTGTTACACACACACTGTCCAATGGTGTTTGTGACACCCATGCTGTCCAATGGGGTTTGTGACACACACACTTTCCAATGGGCTTTATGACACAAAAACGCTATCCAATGGGGTTTGTGACACAGACACTGTCCAATGGTCTTTGTGACACACACGCTGTCCAATGGGGTTTGTGAGACACACACTGACCATGGGGGTTTGGGACACACACAGGCTGTCCAGTGGGGTTTGTGACACACACGCTATCCAATCGGATTTGTGACAGACACTGTCCAATGGGATATCTGACACACACGCTGTCCAATGGGGATATTGACACACATGCTGTCCATCGGGGTTTATGCTACACACACTCTGTCCAATGGGGTTTGTGACAAACACACTGTCCAGGGGTGTTTGTGATGCACACACTGTCCAATGAGGATTGTGACACACACGCTGTCCAATGGGGTTTGTGAAACATACAATCTGTACAATGGGGTTCGTGACACACACGCTGTGCAGTGGGGTTTGTGCCACACACACTGTTCAATAGGGTTTGTGACACAAACACGCTAACCAATGGGGTTTCTGACACACACACTTTCTAATGGGATTTGTGACACACACGCTACAGAAGGGGTTTTGTGAAATACACACTGTCCAATGAGGATTGTGACACACACACTATACAATGGGGTTTGGAACACACACACGCTGTCCCATGAGTTTTCTGACACACACGCAGAGCAATTGGGTTTGTTACACAGACACTGTCCAATGGTTTTTGTGACACGCATGCTGTCCAGTGGGGTTTGTGAACTACACACACTTTCCAATGGGGTTTGTGACACACACACGCTGTCCAATGGGGTTTGTGACACAAACAATGTCCAACGGTGTTTGTGACACACATGCTGTCAAATTGGTTTTGTGACACAGACGGTGTCCAATGGGGTTTGTGACACACACACTAAGCAGAGGGGTTATTGACACACACAGGCTGTCCAATGGGGTTTGTGAAATACACGCTTTCCAATGGGATTTCTGACACACACTGTCCAACGGGTTTTCTGACAGACATGCTGTCCGATGGGGATTGTGACACACACTGTCCAAAGGGGTTTCTGACAGACACGCTGTCCAATGGGGTTTGTGACACACACAATGTCCAACGGTGTTTATGACACAAATGCTGTCCAATGGGGTTTGTGACACAAACACTGACAAGGGGGGTTTGTGACACACACAGGCTGTGCAATGGGGTTTGTGACACACACGCTGTCCAATGGGGATTGTGACACACATGCTGTCCAATGGGGTTTATGACACCCACACTCTGTCCAATGGGGTTTGTGACAAACACACTTTCCAGGGGGGGTTTGTGACGCACATGCTGTCCAATGGCGTTTGTGACACACACACTGTCCAATGGGGATTGTGACACACACAGTCTTTCCAATGGGTCTTGTGACACTCACGCTGTCCAATGGGGTTAGTGACACACACGCTGCCCAGTGGGGTTTGTGACACACACACTGTCCAATAGGTTTTGTGACACACTCACGCTATCCAATGGGGTTTGTGACACACACACTTTCTAATGGGGTTGGTGACACACACGCTGTCCAATGGGGATTGTGACACACACACAGTGTCCAATGGTGTTTGTGACACACACGCTGTCCAATGGGGTTTGTGACACAGACGCTGTCCAATGGGGATTGTGACATACACACTGTCCAATAGGGTTTGTGAAACACACACGCTGTCCAAGGGGTTTGTGACACTCACACTTTCTAATGGGGTTTGTGACACACACACGCTGTCCTATGGGTTTTGTGACACACACACTTTCCAATGGGGTTTGTGAAACACACAAGCTGTCCAATGGGGTTTGTGACACACACAATGTCCAATGGTGTTTGTGACACACACGCTGTCCAATGGGGTTTCTGACACCGGCGCTGTCCAATGGGGATTGTGATATACAATCTGTCCAATAGGGTTTGTGAAACACACAGGCTATCCAAAGGGGTTTGTGACACTCACACTTTCTAATGGGGTTTGTGACACAAACACGCTATCCAATGGGGTTTGTTACACACACACTACCCAGAGGGGTTTGTGACACACAGAGGCTGTCCAATGGGGTTTGTGAAACACACGCTTTCCAGTGGGATTTTTGACACACACTGTCCAATGGGTTTTCTGACAGACACACTCTCCGATGGGGATTGTGACACACACTCTGTCCAATGGGGTTTGTGACAAACTCACTGTCCAGGGGGATTTGTGACGCACACGCTTTCCAATGGGGATTGTGACACACACGCTGCCCAATGGTGTCTTTGACACACATGCTCTGTCCAATGGTTCTTGTGACACACACGCTGTCCAATGGGGTTTGTGAAATACAATATCTGTCTAATGGCGTTCGTGACACACACGCTGTCCAGTTGGGTTTGTGACACACACACTGTCCAATAGGGTTTGTGACACACACACGCTAACCAATGGGATTTCTGACACACACACTTTCCAAAGTGGTTTGTTACACACACACGATGTCCAATGGGTTTTGTGACAGGCACACATTCCAATGGCGTTTGTGACACACACATGCTGTCCCATGCGTTTTATGACACACACGCTTACCAATTGGGTTTGTTACACAAACACTGTCCAATGGTTTTTGTGACACGCATGCTGTGCAATGGGGTATGTGACACACAAACTTTCCAATGGGGTTTGTGACACACACACGCTATCCAATGGGGTTTGTGACACAGACACACTGTCCAATGGTGTTTGTCACTCACACGCTGTCAAATGGGGTTTGTGACCCAAACACTGACAAGGGGGGATTGTGACACACACGTAGTCCAGTGGGGTTTGTGACACACACACTGTCCAATAGGGTTTGTGACACACTCACTCTATCCAATGGGGTTTGTGACACACACACTTTCTAATGGGATTTGTGACACAAATGCTATACAATGGGTTTGTGAAAAAAACAGTGTCCAATGGGTATTGTGATTCAGGCACTGTCCAATGCGGATTGTGACATGCACACTGTACAATAGGATTTGTGAAATACACACGCTATCCAAAGGTGTTTGTGACACGCACACTTTCTAATGGGGTTTGTGACACACACAGGCTGTCCAATGGGGTTTGTGACATACACGCTGTCCAATGGCATTTCTGACACACACTGTCCAATGGGGTTTCTGACACACACACTGTCCGATGGGGATTGTGACACACATGCTGTCCAATGGGGTTTATGCCACACACACTCTGCCCAATGGGGTTTGTGACAAACACACTGTCCAGGGGTGTTTGTGACACACACGCTGTCCAATGGGGATTGCGACACACACACTGTCCAATGGGGTTTTTGACACACATGCTCTGTCCAATGGTTCTCGTGACACACATGCTGTCCAATGGGGTTTGTGAAACACATAATCTGTCCAATGTGGTTCGTGACACACACGCTGTCCAATGGGGTTTGTGACACACCCACTGTCTAATAGGGTTTGTGACACACACACGTTATCCAATGGGGTTTGTGACACACACACTTTTTAATGGGGTTTGTGACACGTACACTTTCCAATGGGGTTTGTGACACACACACTTTCCAATGGGGTTTGAGGCACACACAAACTGTCCCATGGGTTTTATGACACACACGCTGACCAGTTGTGTTTGTTACACACACACATTGCAATGGTGTTTGTAACACACACACGATGTCCTAAGGGGTTTGTGACAAACGCACTGTTCAGTGAGATTTGTGACGCACACGCTGTCCAATGCGGTTTGTGACACACACACTTTCCAACGGGGCCTGTGAAACACAAACTTTCCAAAGGGATTTTTGACACACACAGGCTGTCCAATGGTGTTTGTGACACACACTCAGTCCAATGGTGTTTGTGACACACACGCTGTCAAATGGAGTTTGTGACACGCATTGACAAGGGGTGTTTGTGACACACAGAGGCTGTGCAATGGGGTTTGTGACACACACGCTGTCCAATGGGATTTCTGACACACACTGTCCAATGGGGTTTCTGACACACATGCTGTCCAATGGGGATTGTGACACACACGCTGTCCAAAGGGGATTGTGACACTCAGAGTCTCTACAATGGGTCTTGTGACACGAACGCTGTCAAATGGGGTTCGTGACACACACGCTGTTCAGTGGGGTTTGTGACACACACGCTGTCCAATAGGTTTGTGACACACACACGCTATCCAATGGGGTTTGTGAAACACACACTTTCAAATGGGGTTTGTGACACACAGACGCTGTCCCATGGGTTTTATGACACACACACTGAACAGTTGGGTTTGTTATACACACACTGTCCTATGGTGTTTGTGGCACGAATGCTGTCCAATGGGTTTTGTGACACACACACTGACCTGGAAGGTTTGTGACACACACACGCTATCCAATGGGTTTGTGACACACACACTGACCTGAAAGTTTTGTGACACACACACGCTGTCCAATGGGGTTTGTGACACACACACTGTCCAACGGTGTTTGTGACAGACACGCTGTCAAATGGGGTTTGTGACACACACACTGAACAGGGGGGTTTGTGACACACACAGGTTGTCCAATGGGGTTTGTGACACACAATCTGTCCAATGAGGTATGTCACACACTCTCTGTCCAATGGGGTTTGTGACACACACGCTGTCCAATGGGATTTCTGACACACACTGTCCAATGGGGTTTCTGACACACATGCTGTCCAATGGGGATTGTGACACACACGCTGTCCAAAGGGGATTGTGACACTCAGAGTCTCTACAATGGGTCTTGTGACACGAACGCTGTCAAATGGGGTTCGTGACACACACGCTGTTCAGTGGGGTTTGTGACACACACGCTGTCCAATAGGTTTGTGACACACACACGCTATCCAATGGGGTTTGTGAAACACACACTTTCAAATGGGGTTTGTGACACACAGACGCTGTCCCATGGGTTTTATGACACACACACTGAACAGTTGGGTTTGTTATACACACACTGTCCTATGGTGTTTGTGGCACGAATGCTGTCCAATGGGTTTTGTGACACACACACTGACCTGGAAGGTTTGTGACACACACACGCTATCCAATGGGTTTGTGACACACACACTGACCTGAAAGTTTTGTGACACACACACGCTGTCCAATGGGGTTTGTGACACACACACTGTCCAACGGTGTTTGTGACAGACACGCTGTCAAATGGGGTTTGTGACACACACACTGAACAGGGGGGTTTGTGACACACACAGGTTGTCCAATGGGGTTTGTGACACACAATCTGTCCAATGAGGTATGTCACACACTCTCTGTCCAATGGGGTTTGTGAAACACACGCTGTCCAATGGGGATTGTGACACACACAGTGTCCAATGGGTTTTGTGACACAAACACTGTCCAATGGAGATTGTGACACACACGCTGTCCAATGGGGATTGTGACACACATACTTTCCAATGGGGTTTCTGACACACAGGCTGTCCAATAGGGGATCCTATAGGATTTGTGACACACACACGCTATCCAATGTGGTTTGTGACACACTGTCCAGGGGGGCTTGTGACACACACACTGTCCAATGGGGTACGTGACACACAAAATGTCCAATGGGGTTTCTCACACACACTCTGTCCAATGGTGTTTCTCACACATACTCTGTCCAATGGGGTTTGTGACACACACTCTGTCCAATGGGGTTTGTGACACACACACTGTCCAGGACGCTTTGTGACAAACACACTGTCCAATGGGGTTTGTGACACACACGTTCACCAATGGGGATTGTGACACACGCAACGTCCATGAGCGTTTGTGACACACACACTGTCCAATGGGGTTTTTGACCCACACTCTGTCCGATGGGGTTTCTCACACACACTCTGTCCAATGGGCTTGTGACACACACGCTGTCCAATGGGGTTCGTGACACATACTCTGTCCATTGGGGTTTGTGACAAACACACTGTCCTATAGGGTTTGTGACACACACACTTTCCAATGTGGTTTGTGACACACACACTGACCAGGTGAGTTTGTGATACACACACGCTGTCCTGTGGGTTTTGTGACACATACTCGCTGTCCTGTGGGGTTTGTGACACAGACACTGTGAAATGGGGTTTGTGACACACACACTCTGTGCAATGGGCTTCTGACACACACGATGTCCAATGGTGTTTGTGACGCACACACTGACAAGGGGGGTTTGTGACACACACACAACGTCCCATGGGGTTTGTGACACACACATCCAATGGCGACTGTGACACACACACGCTCTCCAATGGTGTTTGTGACACACACGATGTCCAATGGGGTTTGTGACACATATGTTGTCCAACGGAGATTGTGACATACACACTGCCCAGGGGGTTTGTGACACACACGCTGTGCAATGGGTATTGTGACACACACACTGTACAGGGTGGTTTGTGTTAGACACACTGTCCAATGGCGTTCGTGACACACACGCTATCCAATGGGTTTGTGACACACACACTTTCAAATCGGGTTTGTGACATACACAGGCTGTCCAATGCTGTATGTGAAACAAACGCTGTGAAACTGGGTTTGTGAAACACAAGCTGTCCAGTGGGGATTGTGACACACACACTGTCCAATAGGGTTTGAGACACGCAAACGCTATACAATGGGGTTTCTGACACACACACTTTCCAATGGGGTTTGTGAAACACACACTGTGGAATATGGATTGTGACATACAGGAGCTGTCCCATGGGGATTGTGACACAGAAACTATCCAATGGGATTTGTGACAAACACGCTGTCCAATGGGGTTTGTAACACAAACACTGACAAGGGGGGTTTGTAGACACACACACCCTGTCCAATGGGGTTTGTGACAAACACACTGTCCAATGGTGTTTGTGACACACACGCTTTCAAATGGGGTTTGTGACACACACACTTACCAGGGGGTTTGTGACACACATATGCTGTCCAATGGGGTATGTGAAACACACACACTGTCCAGGGGGGTTTGTGACACACCCCCTGTCCAATGGGGTTTGTGACACACACGATGTCCAGTGGGGTTCGTGACACGCACGCTGTCCAATGGGGTTTGTGACACACACACTGTCCAAAGGGGTTTGGGACATGCACGATGTACAATGGGGTTTGTGACACGCACACTGTCCATGGGTGTTTGTGACACACACTCTGTCAAGTATGGTTTGTGACACACACACTGAACAATGGGTTTTGTGACACACAAACTGTCCAATGGTGTTTGTGACACACACGCTGTCAAATGCGGTCTGTGACACACACACTTTCCAATGGGGTTTGTGAAAGACACTGTGCAATTGGGATTGTGACACACACACACGGTATCGAATGGGGTTTGTGACACACAAACTGTCCAATGGGGATTGTGACACACACGCTGTCCAATGGGGATTGTGACACACACAATGTCCAATGGGGTTTCTAACACACACTCTGTCGAAAGGGGTTACATGACACACACGATGTACCATGTGGTTTGTGAAACGCACACTGTCCATGGGTGTTTGTGACACACACGCTGTCCAGTGGGGTTTCTGACACACACTGTCCAATGGGGTTTGTGACACACACACTGTCCAATGGGTTTTGTGACACACACACGCTGTCCAAAGCGGGTTGGTGACACAGATGTTGTCCAAAGGGAATTGTGACATACACACTGTCCAGAGGGGTTTGTGACACGCACACTTTCAAATGAGGTTTGTGACACACACACGCTATCCAATGGGGTTTGTGACACAAACTCTGTCGCATGGGCTTTGTGACACACACACTGTCCAGTGGCGACTGTGACACACACACGCTGTCCAATGGTGTTCGTGACACACACGCTGTCCAATGGGGTTTGTGACACAGATGTTGTCCAATGGGGACTTTGATATACACACTGTCCATGGGGGTTTGTGACACACACTCGCTATCCAATGGGGTTTGTGACACGCACACTTTCTAATGGGGTTTGTGACACACACACGCTGTCCATTGGGGTTTGTGACACACACACTGTCCAATGGCGACTGTGACACACACACGCTGTTCAATGGGGTTTGTGACACAGATGTTGTCCAATGGGAATTGTGACATACACACTGTCCAGGGGGATTTGTGACACCCACACTTTCCAATGGGGTTTGTGAAACACACACTGTGCAATATGGATTGTGACACACAGGCGCTTTCCCATGGAGATTGTGACACACAAACTGGTCAGGGAGATTTGTGAAACACACACTGTCCTAAGGGGTTTGTGACACACACTCTGTCTCATGGGGTTGGTGACACACACACTGTCCAATGGAGATTGTGACACAAACACGATGTCCATTGGGATTTGTGACACACACACTGTCCAAAGGGGTTTGTGACACACACAATGTCCAGGACGGTTTGTGACAGACACACTGTCCAATGGGGTTTGTGACACACACACTGTCGAAAGGGGTTTCTCACACACACTCAGTCCAATGGTGTTTGTGACACACACGCTGTCCCATGGGGTTTGTGACACGCACTATGTCCAATGGGGATTGTGACACACACGGGCTGTCCAGTGGGGTTTATGATACACACTAGTCCAATGGGTTTTGTGACACACACACACTTTCCAGGGGGGTCTGTGGCACACCCACTGTCCTATGGGGTTTGTGAAACACACACTATCCAAAGGGGTTTGTTACACACACACTGTGCAATTGGGATTGTGACACACACACGCTGTCGACTGGGGTTTGTGACACACACTGTCCAATGGGGATTGTGACACTCACGCTGTCCAATGGGGATTGTGACACAAACACGCTGTCAAATGGGTTTTGTGACACACACACTGTGCAGGGGGGTTTGTGACACACACACGCTGTTCAGTGGGGTTTGTGACACACACACTGTCCAAAGCGTTTTGTGACACACACGATGTACAATGGGGTTTGTAACACGCACACTGTCCATGGGTGTTTGTGATACACACGCTGTCCAGTTGGGTTTGTGTCACACACACTGTCCAACGGGGTTTGTGACACACACACACTGTTAAGGGGGGTTTGTGACACACCCACTGTCCAATGGGGTGTGTGACACAAACTCTGTCCAAAGGGGTTTGTGACACACACACAGAGCAATTGGGATTGTGACACACGCACGCTGTTCAATGGGGTTTGTGACACACAAACTGTCCAATGGGGATTTTGACACACACACTGTCCAATGGGGTTTGTGACACACACACACTGTCCAATGGGGATTGTGACACACACACGCTGTGCAATGGGGTTTGTGACACACGCACTGTCCAATGGGGTTTCTGACACACATACTGTCCAATGGGGATTGTAATTCACGCGCTGTCCAATGGGGTATGTGACACAAACACTGTGCAATTGGGATTGTGACACACATACGCTGTGCAATGGTGTTTGTGATACGCATGCTGTCCAATGGGTTTGTGACATACGCACTGTCCAATGGGGTTTCTGAGACACACGCTGTACAATGGGGTTTGTGACACACACACTCGGTCAAATGGGGGTTGTGACACACACATGTCCAATGGGGTTTGTGACACACACACACACTGTTCAGTGCAGTTAGTGATACACCCACTGTCCAATGGGGTTTATGAAACACACACTGTCCAAAGGGGTTTGTGTCACACACACTGTCCAATGGGTTTTGTGACACACACGGTGTCCAATGGGGATTGTGACACACACACTGTCCAATGGGGTTTCTGACACACATACTGTCCAAAGGGGTTTGTGACACACACGCTGTCCAATGGGATTTGTGACACACACAATCTGTCCAACGGGGTTTGTGACACAAACACTGTCCAATGGGGACTGTGACACACACGCTGTCCAATGGGGTTTGTGACACGCACGCTGTCCAGTGGGGTTTGTGACACACACACTGTCCAATAGGGTTTGTGACATAAACACGCTATCCTATGGGTTTTGTGAAACACACGCTTTCTAATGGGGTTTGTGACACACACATGCTGTCCAATGGGGTTTGTGACACACACACTGTCAATGCTGTTTGTGACACACACGCTGTCAAATATTGTTTAGGACACACACACTGTGCAATGAGGATTGTGACACACACACGCTGTCCAGTGGTGTTTGTTACACGTATGCTGTCCAATGGGCTTGGTTACACACGCATTGTCCAGGGGGGCTTTGTGATCCCCAATCTGTCCAATGTAATTGTGACACACACACTGTCCAACGGGGAATGCGACACACACGCTGTCCAATGGGGTTTGTGACACACGCACTGTCCAATGGGGTTTCTGACACACATGCTGTCCAATGGGGATTGTGACACACTCGCTGTCCAATGGGGTTTGTGACACACAAAATTTGCAATTGGGATTGTGACACACACATGCTGACCAATGGTGTTTGTGACACGCATGCTGTCCAATGGGTTCTGTGAAACACACACTATGCAATGGGGTTTGTGAGACACACGCAGTCCAAAGGGGTTAGTGACGCACACATTGGGTCAAATGGGGGTTGTGACACACACGCTTTCCAATAGGGTTCGTGACACACACGCTGACCAGTGGGGTTTGTGGCACACACATTTTCCAATGGGGTTTGTGACACGCACACGCTGCCCAATGGGTTTGTTACAACCACTCTGTCCAATGGGGTTTGTGACAAACACACGCTGTCCAATTCTGTTTGTAACACACCCGCTGTGCAATGGGGTTTGTGACACACACACACTGTCTAATGTGGTTTATGTCAAACACGCTGTCCAATGGGGTTTGTAACACACACAATTTGTCCAATGGGTCTTGTAACACACATGCTGTCCAATAGTGTTTGTGACACACACACTGTCCAATGGTGTTTGTGACAAGCATGCTGTCCAATGGCTTTTGTGACACACACGCTGTCCAATGGGGATTGTGACACACACACTGTGCAATTGGTTTGTGACACACACAATGTCCAAAAGCTTTTGTGACAAAAACGCTGTCCAATGGGGATTGTGACACACACACACTGTCCAGGAGGGTTTGTGACACACACGCTGTCGAATGGGGTTTGTGACACACAAACTGTCCAATGGGGATTGTGACACACAAGCTGTCCAATGGGAATTGTGACACACACAATGTCCAATGGGTTTTGTGACACACACGTTGTCCAATGGGGATTGTGACACACACACTGTGCGGGGGGCTTTGTGACACACACACTGTCCAGTGTGGTTTGTGACACACACTGTCAAATTGGTATTGTGACACAATCGCTGTCCAATAGGGTTTCTGACACAGACACTGTCCAATGGGGTTTGTGACACACACACTGTGCAATGGGGATTGTGACACACACACGCTGTCCAAAGGGGTTTGTGACACTGACGCTGACCAATTGGGTTTGTTACACACACGCTGTGCAATGTTGTTTGTGACAGACACGCTGTACAATGAAGATTGTGAATACAAAAAGTGACCAGGGGGGTTTGTGACACACACACTATCCAATGGGGTTTGTGACACGCACACTGTTCAAAGGGTTTTGTGACACACAAGCTGTCGAAAACGGATTTGTGACACACACACTTTGTCCAATAGGGATTGTTACACACACACGTTGTCCAAAGGGGTTTATGAGACACACGCTGTAAAATGGGGTTTGTGACACACACACTTTGTCCAATAGGGATAGTTACACACACACGCTGTCCAAAGGGGTTTATGACATACACGCTGTCCAATGGGGTTTGTGACACACAAAATCTGTCCAATGGGGTTTGTGACATAAACGTTGTCCAATGGGGACTGTGACACACACGCTGTCCAATGAGTTTTGTGACACACACACTCTGTCCAATGGTACTTGTGACACACACGCTGTCCAATGGGGTTCGTGACACACACGTTGTCCAGTGGGGTTTGTGAAACACAGAATATCCAATAGGGTTTGTGACACACACACGCTATCCAATGGGTTTTGTGAAACACACACTTTCTAATGGGGTTTGTGACACACACGGTATCCAATCGTTTTTGTGAAACACACACTTTCAAATGTGGATTGTGACACACACACTCTGTCCAATGGTGTTTGTGACAGACAAGCTGTGCAATGGGGTTTGAAACACAGGCACTGTCCAATGGGGATTGTGACATACACACTCTGTCCCATGCGGTTTGTGACACAGACGCTGTCGAATGGGGATTGTGACATACACACGCTATCCAATGTGGTCTGTGACACGCACACTTTCCAATGGGGTTTGTGACACACACACTATCCAATGGGTTTTGTGACAAACACACGCTGTCCCATGGTGTTTGTGACACACACGCTGACCCATTGGGTTTGTTACACACATGCTGTCCAATGGGGTTTGTGACACACACACTGTCAATGGTGTTTGTGACACACACACTGTCAAATGGGGTTTGTGACACACACACTGTGCAATGAGGATTGTGCCACACACACGCTGTCCACTGGTGTTTGCGACACGCATGCTGTCCAATGGGTTTGGTGACACACACACTGTCCACGGGGGTTTGTGGCCCCACTCTGTCCAATGTAATTGTTACACACACTCTGTCCAATGGGGATTGTGACACACACACGCATTCCAATAGGGTTTGTGAACATACACACTGTGCAATTGGGATTGTGACACACACACGCTGTCTAGTGGTGTTTGTGACACGCATGCAGTCCAACAGGTTTTGTGACACACGCCATGTCCAATGGGGTTTGTGAGACACACGCTGTCCAAAGGGGTTTGTGACACACGCACTCGGTCAAATGGGTGTTGCGACACACGCGCTGTCCAATCAGGTTCTTGAAACACACGCTGTCCAGTAGTGTTTGTGATACACACACTTTACAATGGGGTTTGTGACACGTACACACTGCCCAATGGGTTTGTCACACCCACTCTGTCCAATGTGGTTTGTGACAAACACACGCTGTCCAATGCTGTTTGTAAAACACCCGCTGTCCAATGAAGTTTGTGAGACACACAATCTGTCCAATGGGTCTTGTGACACACACGCTGTCCAATAATGTTTGTGACACACACGCTATGCAATGGGTTTTGTGACAAATACACGTTGTCCCATGGGGTTTCTGATACAGACGCTTACCAATTGGGTTTCTTACACACACGCTGACCAATTGTGTTTGTGACACGCTTTCAAATGGGTTTTGTGAAACACACTCTGTCCAATGGGGTTCGTGACACACACGCTGTCCAATGGGGTTTGTGACGCACACACTGTCCAGGAGGGTTTGCGACACGCACACGCTGTCCTATGGGGTTTGTGACACACACACTCTCAAATGGGGTTTGTGACACACACACTGTGCAATGAGGATTGTGACACACACAAGCTGTCCAATGGTGTTTGTGACACGCATGCTGTCCAATTGGTTTGGTGACACACGCACTGTCCAGGGGGGCTTGTGATCCCCACTCTGTCCAATGTAATTGTGACACACACACTGTCCAATGGGGATTGTGACACACACATGCTGTCTAATGGGGTTTGTGACACACACACTGTCCAATGGCGTTCCAGAACAGACATGCTGTCCAATGGGGTTTGTGACACACACACTGTGCAATTGGGATTATGACACACAAAAGCTGTCCTGTGGTGTTTGTGATACGCATACTGTCCAATGGGTTTTGTGACACACACACTCGGTCAAATGGGGGTTGTGACACAAACGCTGTCCGATGGGGTTTGTGACACGCACACGGTACCCAACGTGTTTGTCACACCCAACTGGTCCAATGGGTTTTGTGACACACTCACGCTGTCTAATGGGGTTTATGACACTCACGCTGTCCAACGGGGTTTGTGACACACACAATCTGTGTAATGGGTCTTGTGTGCACACACGCTGTTCAATTGTGTTTGTGACACACACGCTGTCCAATGAGGTTTGTGATACACACATGCTGTCCAATGGTGTTTGTGACAGGCACGCTGTCCAACTGCTTTTGTGACACACACGCTGCCCAATGGGGATTGTGACACACAAACTCTCCAGGAGGGTTTGTGACACCCACACTGTCCAATGGGGCTTGTGACACACACGCTCACCAATGGGGATTGTGACAAACACAATGTCCATGACGGTTTGTTACACACACGCTGTCCAATGGGGTTTGTGACACACACACTGTCCAATGGGGTTTTTGACAGACACTGTGTCCATTGGGGTTTGTGACACACATTCTGTCCTATGGGGTTTGTCACACACACTCTGTCCAATGGGGTTTCTGACACACACGCTGTCCAATGGGGATTGTGTCAAAAACGCTGTCCAATGGGATTAGTGACACAACTCTGTCCAGTGGGGTTTGTGACACACACACTGTCCAATGGCGTTTGTGACACACACACGCTATCCAATCGGTTTTGTGAAACACACACTTTCTAATGGGGTTTGTGACACACATGCTATCCAAATCATTTTTGTGACACACACACTTTCCAATGGGGCTTGTGACACACACGCTTACCAGTGGTGATTGTGACAAACACAATGTCCATGACGGTTTGTTACACACACGCTGTCCAATGGGGTTTTTGACAAACACTGTGTCCATTGGGGTTTGTGACACACATTCTGTCCTATGGGGTTTGTCACACACACTCTGTCCAATGGGGTTTCTGACACACACGCTGCCCAATGGGGATTGTGTCAAAAACGCTGTACAATGGGTTTTGTGACACACACACTCTGTCCAACGGGCTTGTGACAGACACGCTGTCCAATGGGATTAGTGACACACACTCTGTCCAGTGGGGTTTGTGACACACACACTGTCCAATGGCGTTTGTGACACACACACGCTATCCAATGGGTTTTGTGAAACACACACTTTCTAATGGGGTTTGTGACACACATGCTATCCAATCTTTTTTGTGACACACACAATTTCCAATGGGGATTGTGACACGCATGCTGTCCAATGGCTTTGGTGATCCACGCACTGTGCAGGGGGGTTTGTGATCCCCACTCTGTCCAATGTAATTGTGACACACACACTGTCCAGTGGGGATTGTGACACACAAATGCTGTCCAATCGGTTTGTGACACACACACTGTCCAATGGGATTCCTGACACACATGCTGACCAATGGGAATTGCGACACACACGCTGTCCAATGGGGTTTGTGACACACACACTGTGCAATTGGGATTGTGACACACACACGCTGTCCAATGGTGTTTGCGACACGCATGCTTTCCAATGGGTTTTGTGACACACGCACTGTCCAATGGGGTTTGTGAGACACACACTGTCCAATGGGGTTTGTGACACACAAGCGCTCCAGTGTGGTTTGTGACACACACACTGTCCAGTGGGGTTTGTGACACACAAACACTGTCCAATCCTGTTTGGAACACACCCGCTGCACAATGGGGTTTGTGACGTGCACACTTTCCAATGGGGTTTGTGACACACACGCTTACCACTTGGGTTTCTTACACACACACTGTCCAATGGGGTTTGTGACACACACACTGTCCAGTGGGGTTTTTCACAAACACTCTGTCCAGTGGGGTTTGTGACACACACTCTGTCCAATGGAGTTTGTGACACACACACTGTCCAATGGGGATTGTGACAAACACGCTGTACAATCGGGTTTGTGAGACACACACTCTGTCCAATGGGCTTGTGACAGACACGCTGTCCAATGGGGATTGTAACACACACACGCTGTCCAATGGTGTTCGTGACACACGTTCTGTCCAGTGGGGTTTGTGATACACACACTGTCGAATAGGGTTTGTGACACACACGCTATCCAATGGTGTCTGTGACACACACGCTGTCAAATGGGTTTTGTGACACACACACTGTGCAATGAGGATTGTGTCACACACACGCAGTCCAATGGGGTTTGTTACACACACACTTTCCAATGGGGTTTGTGACACACACGCTGCCCAATGGGTTTGTCACACCCACTCTGGCCAATGGGGTTTGTGACAAACACACGCTGTCCAATGCTGTTTGTAACACACCCTCTGTCCAATGGGGTTTGTGACACACACACGCTGTCTAATGGTGTTTATGACACTCATGCTGTCTATTGGGGTTTGTGACAAACACAATCTGCCTAGTGGGTCTTGTGACACACACGCTGTCCAATAGTGTTTGTGAGACACACGCTGTAAAATGGGGTTTGTGACACACACACTCTGTCCAATGGTACTTGTGACACACACACTCTCCAATGGGGTTCGTGACACACACGCTGTCCAATCGTTTTTGTGACATACACTCTGTCCAATGGGTTTGTGACACACACGCTATCCAATCGTTTTTGTGACACACACTCTGTCCAATGGGCTTGTGACACACACGCTGTCCAATGGGGTTTGTGACACACACACTTTCTAATGTGGTTTGTGATACACACACGCTGTCCAATGGGGTTTGTGACACACACACTGTCAATGGTGTTTGTGACACACACGCTGTACAATGGGGATTGTGACACACACGCTCACCTATGGGGATTGTGACACACACAATGTCCATGACGTTTTGTTACACACACACTGTCTAATGGGGTTTGTGACACACACTCTGTGTAATGGGGTTTGTCACACACACTCTGTCCAATGGGGTTTTTGGCACACACGCTGTCCAATGGTGATTGTTACAAACACGCTGTACAATGGGGTTTGTGACACACATACTCTGTCCAATGGGCTTTTGACACACACGCTGTCCACTTGGGTTAGTTACACACACTCTGTCCAATGGGGTTTGTGACACACATGCTGTACAATGGGGATTGTGACACACACACGCTGTCCAATGGGGTTCGTGACACACATTCTTTACAGTGGGGTTTTTGACACACACACTGTCCAATGGGGTCTGTGACACACACACTGTCCGATGGGGTTTGTGACACACACACACTGTCCAATGGGGATTGTGACAGACACACGCTGTTCAATGGGGTTTGTGACACACACGCTGTCCAATGGGGATTGTGACAAACACGCTGTCCAATGGGGTTCATGACACACACGCTGTCGAGTGGGGTTTGTGACACGCGCTGTCCAATAGGGTTTGTGACAGACACACGCTATCCCGTGGGGTTTGTGACACACACATTTTCTAATGGGGTTTGTGACACATACGCTATACAATGGTTTTTGTGACACACACGCTGTCCAATGGGGTTTGTGACACGCACACTTTCTCATGGGGTTTGTGACACACACACGCTATCCAATGGGGTTTGTGACAGACACACTTTCCAATGGGGTTTGTGACACATACACGCTGTCCCATGGGGTTTGTGACAGACACGCTGAACAATTGTTTTTGTGACACTCTGTCCTGGTTTTGCTAAAAACAATTTTCTCTTTTAGTGAATTTGCCTGTCAGCTAAAGCCTTCATATTAACTGCATTTTCCTGGAGAACCAGACACATGTTTTGGTAAACCTAGCAATGGAAATCAAACTTATTGATAAGCACGGATGGACATCTCTCGAGAGGGGCGACGAGATACAAGTGAGCAAGAAACTGACCAACTGTGTATAACATTCCATTCACGTGAATACTTTATATAAAAGTGGGAGATCATGAGGATCTCGTCCCTTTTGCCCTTTTCCCTTTTGCCTTTTCCCTTCTGCTCATGGCCGACATTAGGAGAGGACCTTGCTATTCGTCCCTGCGAACTGAGGCCTAGTGAGAGACTGAATCCAGCTCCGATTGGCTGCAGAGTCTAATCCAGGACTTTGGTTGCCGGCTTTGCAGCCGCTGAGACTTTCAAGATTGGTTTTGTATATTTTGTATTATTTTCTCTATTCTTATTAGTAGCATTAGTAAAACATCTTTAATTTTTTCCAACTCTCTTCACTCTGTCCTTCTTTTTCTCCCAATCGCCTCTCCTTAGTGGAAAGGGGGGAGAGGAAGGGGGAAGTGGGGCTGGGGGGAGAGTGGGTTAACAATACATCTGCCAGACTTCTGTTAAGAGAAATGGTGTTCAACAGGAGGTTTGCTTCACTTTGTTGTCCTGAGATTTGCGGTGCGTCTTCGGAAGCTTTAGCAAAAAGCACTCCTAGCCGCTCGAGAAAGAGCAAAACAGCAAAAGCTGCCGCTGCAGCCACTGCCCCCCCAACGGCGGCTTCGCAGGCTGAAGCTACAGCTCCTCCGCAGAGTTCCTCTGTCAAGGTCGCTGCAGATAACATCACTTCTCCAGCCTCAAAGTCTAACAAGGCAGCCCCCCCTTCTTCACACACTGGGCACTGTTGCTGCTGTAACCACTGTGACAGTCATTCTGACTCTGGAAATAAATCAAATGATGGTGAACCCATATCAGCATTAGTTGCTGGTTGTAAGAAAGTCACTAGAAAGACTACTCATGCAGCAGATGATGGCACAGGGCCAACATCAACCCAAGGGGCATCATCAAGACAGGGAGGAGATGAAGTGACCACCACTCGATCCTTTTCTCCAGGTGAGCTGAGAGATCTGAGAAAAGACTTTAGTCGTCGTGAAGGCGAGAATATTTTAACCTGGCTGCTCCGATGCTGGGACAATGGGGCAGAAACAATTGAATTGGAAGGTGGTGAAGCCAGGCAGCTGGGATCTCTGTCAAGAGATTCCACCATTGATAGGGCAATTTCAAGAGAGTCTAATGCCACTACTCTCTGGACCCGACTCCTGGCAGCTATGAAAGTAAGATTTCCCTACAAGGAAGATTGTATATCCAAGTTAGGGAAATGGAATACTATGGAGAGAGGTATTCAGTTCCTGAGAGAATTAGCTGTGCGAGAGATCATCTATTTTGGATCAGACAACCAAGAGGGGACAGACCCAGATAGAATCAATTGTACACGATCTCTGTGGCGCAGATTTGTACAAAGTGCACCCCCTGCATATGCTAAGTCATTGGCAGGAATGGTCTGGTCAGCTAGAGGTCTACAAGAGATTAATGAAGTGATCGAGCAGCTCCGAAACTTTGAGGACAGCCTTGCTGGTTCTCTACGGGCTTGTGTCTCCGCTATAGAGAAACTGTGTGAAAAATCTGATGACCGGTTTGAAAAGATATTGCAAGAAATCAAAGAACTCAGAGAAGACACATACCATTCACGACCTGCACAAACCTATGTTTCAGCTATTAGGAAAAGGCGTTTCCAATCTCGAGAGAGAGGACAGAGGCAGCCCACAAAAAGAGGTTCACTGTGGTTCTTCCTACATGAGCAGGGAGAAAACATGAATAAGTGGCATGGAAGACCTACCTCAGAACTTCAAGAACGAGTACGTGAGATAAAAGGAAAAACTCCTAGGAAGGTGGCTGCTCCAGTTTACAAAAGGAGCAGAAGAGATTCTGATGCTCTTGAAGGAACCTCTAATTCAGACCCAGAGACTGTGCAAAACAGGAATTAGAGGTGCCCTGCCTCCAACCAGGTGGAGGAAAGGGATAAGAGAGTTTATTGGACTGTACAAATACGATGGCCTGGTACAACACACCCCCAGGAGTACAAAGCTTTAGTGGACACTGGTGCACAGTGCACAATAATTCCTTCTAATTATAAAGGAACGCAATCCATCAATATTGTTGGAGTGACTGGGGGATCCCAGGAACTGACTGTTGTAGAGGCTGAAATGAGCCTAACTGGAAAAAACTGGCAAAAGCATCCCATTGTGACTGGTCCAGATGCTCCGTGCATCCTTGTCAGACTACCTCAGGAGAGGGTATTTTAAGGACCCAAAAGGGTATAGGTGGACATTTGGTATAGCAGCTGTGGACACTGAGAAAATTGAACAGCTGTCTGATTTGCCTGGTCTTTCAGATGACCCTTCTGTTGTAGGACTGATGATGGTTGACGATCAGCAGGTGCCAATTGCTACCACGACAGTGCATCGTCGACAATATCGCACCAATCGAGACTCTTTGATTCCGATCCAGAAGTTGATCCGTCAATTGGAAAGCCAGGGTGTGATCAGTAAGACTCGCTCACCTTTTAACAGCCCAATCTGGCCAGTGCGTAAGTCTAGTGACGAGTGGAGACTAACTGTAGACTATCGTGGCCTGAATGAAGTTACACCACCACTGAGAGCTGCTGTGCCTGACATGCTAGAACTGCAATTTGAACTGGAGTCAAAGGCAGCTAAGTGTTATGCTACAATTGACATTGCTAATGCATTTTTCTCTATTCCTGTAGCAGCAGAGTGCAGGCCGCAGTTTGCTTTCACCTGGAGAGGCATTCAGTACACGTGGAATCGCTTGCCCCAGGGGTGGAAACACAGTCCTACCATCTGCCATGGACTGATCCAGACCACGCTGGAGCAAGGTAAAGCTCTAGAACACTTGCAATATATTGATGACATCATCGTATGGGGCGACACAGCGAAAGAAGTCTTCGAGAAAGGTGAGAGAATAATTCAGATTCTTTTGGATGCTGGTTTTGCCATAAAACGAAGCAAGGTCAAGGGACCTGCACGAGAGATCCAGTTTTTAGGAATAAAATGGCAAGATGGCCGTCGTCATATCCCAATGGATGTGATCAACAAAATTGCAGCAATGTCTCCATCTACTAATAAAAAGGAGACACAGACTTTCTTGGGCGTTGTAGGTTTTTGGAGAATGCATATTCCTGACTACAGCCAGATTGTGAGCCCTCTCTATCGAGTGACTCGTAAAAAGAACCAATTTGAGTGGGGCCCTGAACAACGACAAGCCTTTGAACAAATTAAGCGTGAGATAACTCATGCGGTGGCCCTTGGACCAGTTCGGACTGGACTAGATGTTAAAAATGTGCTCTACACCGCAGCTGGAGATAATGGACTTACCTGGAGCCTCTGGCAGAAAGCACCAGGAGAAACCTGAGGTCGACCCTTAGGTTTTTGGAGTCGAGGATACAAAGGATCTGAGGCCAACTATACTCCAACTGAAAAAGAGATACTAGCAGCATACGAAGGAGTTCGAGCTGCTTCAGAAGTGATCGGTACTGAAGCACAGCTCCTCCTGGCACCTCGACTGCCGGTGCTGAGCTGGATGTTCAAAGGGACGGTTCCCTCTCCACATCATGCAACCGAAGTTACGTGGAGTAAATGGATTGCATTGATCACGCAACGAGCTTGAATTGGAAGTCCCAATCTCCCAGGGATCTTAGAAGTGAGTACAGACTGGCCAGAAAGCAAAGACTTTGGGATGTCTCCAGATGAGGAGGAAGTAAAACGTACTGAAGAAGCACCACCATATAATACACTTTCAGAGACTGATAAGCAGTATGCACTGTTCACAGATGGATCCTGTCGTCTTGTAGGAAAACATAGAAGGTGGAAAGCTGCTGTGTGGAGTCCCACACGACAAGTTACAGAAGCCACTGAAGGAAAAGGTGAATCTAGTCAATTTGCAGAAGTGAAAGCCATCCAGCTGGCTTTGGACATTGCTGAACGAGAGAAGTGGCCAATACTTTATCTCTACACTGACTCATGGATGGTAGCAAATGCCTTGTGGGGGTGGCTACAGCAATGGAAGAAAAGCAACTGGCAGCGCAGAGGTAAACCCATTTGGGCTGCCACAGTGTGGCAAGACATTGCTGCTCGGCTAGAGAGCCTGCCTGTGAAAATTCGTCATGTAGATGCTCATGTGCCTAAAAGTCGAGCCACCGAAGAACATCTAAACAACCAACAAGCAGATCAAGCTGATAAGTTCAAAGTAGCTGAAGTGGACTTGGACTGGCAACATAAAGGTGAACTTTTCCTAGCCCGGTGGGCCCATGATGCTTCAGGGCATCAAGGTAGAGATGCAACATACAAATGGGCTCGCGATCGAGGGGTGGATTTAACTATGGACACTATTTCACAGGCTATTCATGAATGTGAGACTTGCGCCGAAATCAAACAAGCAAAACGGTTAAAGCCTGTATGGTATGGGGGGTGATGGTTAAAGTATAAGTAAGGAGAAGCTTGGCAGATTGATTATATTACACTTCCACAAACATGTCAAGGTAAGCGTTATATACTTACAATGGAGGAAGCAACCACTGGATGGTTGGAAACATATGCCGTACCTCATGCTAAGGCCCGAAATACTATCTTGGGCCTTGAAAAGCAAGTCCTTTGGCCAAACGGTACGCCAGAAAGAATTGAATCAGACAATGGTACTCATTTCAAAAACAGTCTTATAGACAATTGGGCAGTCACCAGCCAGGCCACTGAAAATTGGTCATACCATGCCCAGACTTGGGGCCAATTTGAACCAAAGTCTCCAACAGACAAGTCGGGAAGAAAGATATGGGACAGAGGGAGAAAGCGAAGGGAGCAGGAGAAAGGGAAGGAAGAATAAAAAGTAGTGTTGGGCTGCAGGAGTGAGATGGAGGAATTGCAAGAAAAGATGCAGGAAGCAGGAGAGTGAGAGAAAAGGAAAGAAGAGACATGCAGCCAGATGAGGGGTTAGTGTGAGAGGATGAGACAGAGAACAGGATGAGAAGGAAATAAGGCAAGGCAAGGACAGGCAAGGACAGGCAAAGAAAGACTAGGCTGCAGGACATTTTTTTGCTTTATAGTTTCCAGCACATTTGTCTTCAGACTAGGAGGAAAGCCATAAGACTGTATGGATTAGGCCCAAGCAAAAACCCCAGCTACTTGAGACACTTAGACTAAACCTAAAATACGAAGATCTCTCCATAAGGATGGTTTTTACACTGTACTTCCACAATCTGCTGGCAGTACAAAAAAATAAGCTGCAGATCTCCTTAGGCTGAGTCATGGTGCTTTGGGGCAGGAACCATGCATATCATGGGAATATTTCACCATTTCTGCTCCGGTTTTCCATGTAATACACCAAAACACCCTCCTGGTGACATCCTTTCAAGAGCAAAGGCAGCAATTTGCAGAATTCCGCTTCTTTGGCGAAGTGAGAAATTGCTGAGCTGACACCAAGTCCTGCAGTGTCCCTGTCACCTGCAGAGTCACCGCATCCTCGCCACGGTAGCGGGCATTGTGACAAAGGTTCTATGTCAGCTGGGTGTGGCAGCCAGGAGCCCCCTAGGGGATGGGGAGACTGTCAGCCCCGGGTCTGTCACTGCCTGCTGGCCCTGCTGTCACCAGCCAGGCCTCTGAAAATTGGTGAAACCATGCCCAGACTTGGGGCCAATTTGGCCCAAAGTCTCCAACAGAGAAGTCAGGAAGAAAGATATCGGACAGAGGGAGAAAGCGAAGGGAGCAGGAGAAAGGGAAGGAAGAATAAAAAGTAGTGTTGGGCTGCAGGAGTGAGATGGATGAATTGCAAGAAAAGAGGCAGGAAGCAGGAGAGTGAGAGAAAAGGAAAGAAGAGACATGCAGCCAGACGAGGGGTTAGTGAGAGAGGATTGGACAGAGAAAAGGATGAGAAGGAAATAAGGCAAGGCAAGGACAGGCAAGGCAAGGCTAGGCACCGGGACTTTTTTTTGAATTATAGTTTCCTCAAATTCGTCTTCAGACTAGGATGAAAGCCATAAGACTGTGTGGTTTAAGCCCAAGCGAAAACCCGAGCTACTTGAGACACTAAGACTAAGCCTAAAATAAAAAGATCTCTCCATAAGGATGGTTTGTATAGTGTACTTCCACAATCTGCTGGCAGTACAAAAAAATAAGCTGCAGATCTCCTTAGGCTGAGTCATGGTGCTTTGGGACAGGGACCATGCATATCATGGGAATATTTCAACATTTCTGCTCCGGTTTTCCATGTATGACACCAAAACACCCTCCTGGTAACATCCTTTCAAGAGCAAAGGCATCAATTTGCAGAATTCCGCTTCTTAGGGGAAGTGAGAAATTGCTGAGCTGACACCAAGTCCTGCAGTGTCCCTGTCACCTGCAGAGTCACCGCATCCTCGCCACGGTAGCAGGCATTGTGACAAAGGTTCTATGTCAGCTGGGTGTGGCAGCCAGGCGCCCCCTAGGGGATGGGGAGCCTGTCAGCCCCGGGTCTGTCACTACCTGCTGTCCCTGCTGTCACCAGCCAGGTCTCAGAAAATTGGTGAAACCATGCCCAGACTTGGGGCCAATTTGGCCCAAAGTCTGCAACAGACAAGTCGGTAAGAAAAATATGGGACCGAGGGAGAAAGGGAAGGGAGCAGGAGAAAGGGAAGGAAGAATAAAAAGTAGTGTTGGGCTGCAGGAGTGAGATGGAGGAATTGCAAGAAAAGAGGCAGGAAGCAGGAGAGTGAGAGAAAAGGAGAGAAGAGACATGCAGCCAGACGAGGGTGTAGTGAGAGAGGATGGGACAGAGAAAAGGATGAGAAGGAAATAAGGCAAGGCAAGGACAGGCAAGGACAGGCGAGGCAAGGGTAGGCACCAGGACATTTATTTGATTTATAGTTTCTTGCACATTCGTCTTCAGACTAGGATGAAAGCCATAAGACCGTGTGGTTTAGGCCCAAGCAAAAACCCCAGCTACTTGAGACACTTAGACTAACCCTAAAATACGAAGATATCTCCATAAGAAGGGTTTTTATACTGTACTTCTACAATCTGCTGGCAGTACATAAAAATAAGCTGCAGATGTCCTTAGGCTGAGTCACGGTGCTTTGGGGCAGGGACCATGCATATCATGGGACTATTTCACCGTTTCTGCTCTGGTTTTTGGTGTATGACACTAAAACACCCACCTGATGACATCCTTTCAAGAGCAAAGGCAGCAATTTGCAGAATTCCACTTCTTTGGGGAAGTGAGAAATTGCTGAGCTGACACCAAGTCCTGCAGTGTCCCTGTCACCTGCAGAGTCACCGCATCCTCGCCACGGTAGCGGGCATTGTGACAAAGGTTCTATGTCAGCTGGGTGTGGCAGCCAGGCGCCCCCTAGGGGATGGGGAGCCTGCCAGACCCGGGCCTGTCACTGCCTGCTGGCCCTGCTGTCACCAGCCAGGCCTCTGAAAACTTGTCAAACCATGCCCAGACGTGTGGCCAATTTGGCCAAACGTCTCCAACAAACAAGTCGGGAAGAAAGATATGGGACAGAGGGAGAGAGCGAAGGGAGCAGGAGAAAGGGAAGGAAGAATAAAAAAGTAGTGATGGCCTGCAGGAGTGAGAAGGAGGAATTGCAAGAAAAGAGGCAGGAAGCAGGAGAGTGAGAGAAAAGGAAAGAAGAGACATGCAGCCAGACGAGAGGTTAGTGAGAGAGGATGGGACAGAGAACAGGATGAGAAGGAAATAAGGCAAGGCAAGGACAGACAAGGCAAGGCTAGGCTGCAGGACATGTTTTTCCTTTATAGTTTCCAGCACATTCATCTTTAGACTAGAAGTAAAGCCACAAGACTGTATGGATTAGGCCCAAGCAAAAACCCCAGCTACTTGAGACACTTAGACTAAGCCTAAAATAGGAAGATCTCTCCATAAGGATGGTTTTTATACTGTACTTCCACAATCTGCTGGCAGTACAAAAAAATAAGCTGCAGATCTCCTTAGGCTCAGTCATGGTGCTTTGGGGCAGGGACCATGCATATCATGGGAATATTTCACCATTTCTGCTCTGTTTTCTGTGTATTACACCAAAACACCCACCCGATGACATCCTTTCGTGGGCAAGGGCTCAATTTGCAGAATTCCGCTTCTTTGGGGAAGTGAGAAATTGCTGAGCTGACACCAAGTCCTGCAGTGTCCCTGTCACCTGCAGAGTCACCGCATCCTCGCCACGGTAGCGGGCATTGTGACAAAGGTTCTATGTCAGCTAGGTGTGGAAGCCAGGCGCCCCCTAGGGGATGGGGAGCGTGTCAGCCCCTGGCCTGTCACTGCCAGTTGGCCCAGCTGCCACCAGCCAGCCCTCTGAAAACTTGTCAAACCATTCCCAGACTTGGGGACAATTTGGCCCAAAGTCTCCAAGAGACAAGTCGGGAAGAAAGATATGGGACAGAGGGAGAAAGCGAAGGGAGCAGGAGAAAGGGAAGGAAGAATAAAAAGTAGTGTTGGGCTGCAGGAGTGAGATGGAGGAATTGCAAGAAAAGATGCAGGAAGCAGGAGAGTGAGAGAAAAGGAAAGAAGAGACATGCAGCCAGATGAGGGGTTAGTGTGAGAGGATGAGACAGAGAACAGGATGAGAAGGAAATAAGGCAAGGCAAGGACAGGCAAGGACAGGCAAAGAAAGACTAGGCTGCAGGACATTTTTTTGCTTTATAGTTTCCAGCACATTTGTCTTCAGACTAGGAGGAAAGCCATAAGACTGTATGGATTAGGCCCAAGCAAAAACCCCAGCTACTTGAGACACTTAGACTAAACCTAAAATACGAAGATCTCTCCATAAGGATGGTTTTTACACTGTACTTCCACAATCTGCTGGCAGTACAAAAAAATAAGCTGCAGATCTCCTTAGGCTGAGTCATGGTGCTTTGGGGCAGGGACCATGCATATCATGGGAATATTTCACCATTTCTGCTCCGGTTTTCCATGTAATACACCAAAACACCCTCCTGGTGACATCCTTTCAAGAGCAAAGGCAGCAATTTGCAGAATTCCGCTTCTTTGGCGAAGTGAGAAATTGCTGAGCTGACACCAAGTCCTGCAGTGTCCCTGTCACCTGCAGAGTCACCGCATCCTCGCCACGGTAGCGGGCATTGTGACAAAGGTTCTATGTCAGCTGGGTGTGGCAGCCAGGAGCCCCCTAGGGGATGGGGAGACTGTCAGCCCCGGGTCTGTCACTGCCTGCTGGCCCTGCTGTCACCAGCCAGGCCTCTGAAAATTGGTGAAACCATGCCCAGACTTGGGGCCAATTTGGCCCAAAGTCTCCAACAGAGAAGTCAGGAAGAAAGATATCGGACAGAGGGAGAAAGCGAAGGGAGCAGGAGAAAGGGAAGGAAGAATAAAAAGTAGTGTTGGGCTGCAGGAGTGAGATGGATGAATTGCAAGAAAAGAGGCAGGAAGCAGGAGAGTGAGAGAAAAGGAAAGAAGAGACATGCAGCCAGACGAGGGGTTAGTGAGAGAGGATTGGACAGAGAAAAGGATGAGAAGGAAATAAGGCAAGGCAAGGACAGGCAAGGCAAGGCTAGGCACCGGGACTTTTTTTTGAATTATAGTTTCCTCAAATTCGTCTTCAGACTAGGATGAAAGCCATAAGACTGTGTGGTTTAAGCCCAAGCAAAAACCCGAGCTACTTGAGACACTAAGACTAAGCCTAAAATAAAAAGATCTCTCCATAAGGATGGTTTGTATAGTGTACTTCCACAATCTGCTGGCAGTACAAAAAAATAAGCTGCAGATCTCCTTAGGCTGAGTCATGGTGCTTTGGGACAGGGACCATGCATATCATGGGAATATTTCAACATTTCTGCTCCGGTTTTCCATGTATGACACCAAAACACCCTCCTGGTAACATCCTTTCAAGAGCAAAGGCATCAATTTGCAGAATTCCGCTTCTTAGGGGAAGTGAGAAATTGCTGAGCTGACACCAAGTCCTGCAGTGTCCCTGTCACCTGCAGAGTCACCGCATCCTCGCCACGGTAGCAGGCATTGTGACAAAGGTTCTATGTCAGCTGGGTGTGGCAGCCAGGCGCCCCCTAGGGGATGGGGAGCCTGTCAGCCCCGGGTCTGTCACTACCTGCTGTCCCTGCTGTCACCAGCCAGGTCTCAGAAAATTGGTGAAACCATGCCCAGACTTGGGGCCAATTTGGCCCAAAGTCTGCAACAGACAAGTCGGTAAGAAAAATATGGGACCGAGGGAGAAAGGGAAGGGAGCAGGAGAAAGGGAAGGAAGAATAAAAAGTAGTGTTGGGCTGCAGGAGTGAGATGGAGGAATTGCAAGAAAAGAGGCAGGAAGCAGGAGAGTGAGAGAAAAGGAGAGAAGAGACATGCAGCCAGACGAGGGTGTAGTGAGAGAGGATGGGACAGAGAAAAGGATGAGAAGGAAATAAGGCAAGGCAAGGACAGGCAAGGACAGGCGAGGCAAGGGTAGGCACCAGGACATTTATTTGATTTATAGTTTCTTGCACATTCGTCTTCAGACTAGGATGAAAGCCATAAGACCGTGTGGTTTAGGCCCAAGCAAAAACCCCAGCTACTTGAGACACTTAGACTAACCCTAAAATACGAAGATATCTCCATAAGAAGGGTTTTTATACTGTACTTCTACAATCTGCTGGCAGTACATAAAAATAAGCTGCAGATGTCCTTAGGCTGAGTCACGGTTCTTTGGGGCAGGGACCATGCATATCATGGGACTATTTCACCGTTTCTGCTCTGGTTTTTGGTGTATGACACTAAAACACCCACCTGATGACATCCTTTCAAGAGCAAAGGCAGCAATTTGCAGAATTCCACTTCTTAGGGGAAGTGAGAAATTGCTGAGCTGACACCAAGTCCTGCAGTGTCCCTGTCACCTGCAGAGTCACCGCATCCTCGCCACGGTAGCGGGCATTGTGACAAAGGTTCTATGTCAGCTGGGTGTGGCAGCCAGGCGCCCCCTAGGGGATGGGGAGCCTGCCAGACCCGGGCCTGTCACTGCCTGCTGGCCCTGCTGTCACCAGCCAGGCCTCTGAAAACTTGTCAAACCATGCCCAGACGTGTGGCCAATTTGGCCAAACGTCTCCAACAAACAAGTCGGGAAGAAAGATATGGGACAGAGGGAGAGAGCGAAGGGAGCAGGAGAAAGGGAAGGAAGAATAAAAAAGTAGTGATGGACTGCAGGAGTGAGAAGGAGGAATTGCAAGAAAAGAGGCAGGAAGCAGGAGAGTGAGAGAAAAGGAAAGAAGAGACATGCAGCCAGACGAGAGGTTAGTGAGAGAGGATGGGACAGAGAACAGGATGAGAAGGAAATAAGGCAAGGCAAGGACAGACAAGGCAAGGCTAGGCTGCAGGACATGTTTTTCCTTTATAGTTTCCAGCACATTCATCTTTAGACTAGAAGTAAAGCCATAAGACTGTATGGATTAGGCCCAAGCAAAAACCCCAGCTACTTGAGACACTTAGACTAAGCCTAAAATAGGAAGATCTCTCCATAAGGATGGTTTTTATACTGTACTTCCACAATCTGCTGGCAGTACAAAAAAATAAGCTGCAGATCTCCTTAGGCTCAGTCATGGTGCTTTGGGGCAGGGACCATGCATATCATGGGAATATTTCACCATTTCTGCTCTGTTTTCTGTGTATTACACCAAAACACCCACCCGATGACATCCTTTCGTGGGCAAGGGCTCAATTTGCAGAATTCCGCTTCTTTGGGGAAGTGAGAAATTGCTGAGCTGACACCAAGTCCTGCAGTGTCCCTGTCACCTGCAGAGTCACCGCATCCTCGCCACGGTAGCGGGCATTGTGACAAAGGTTCTATGTCAGCTGGGTGTGGCAGCCAGGAGCCCCCTAGGGGATGGGGAGCCTGTCAACCCCGGGCCTGTCACTGCCTGCTGGCCCTGCTGTCACCAGCCAGGCCTCTGAAAACTTGTCAAACCATGCCCAGACATGGGGCCAATTTGGCCCAGAGTCTCCAAGAGACAAGTCGGGAAGAAATATGTGGGACAGAGGGAGAAAGCGAAGGGAGCAGGAGAAAGGGAAGGAAGAATAAAAAGTAGTGTTGGGCTGCAGGAGTGAGATGGAGGAATTGCAAGAAAAGATGCAGGAAGTAGTAGAGTGAGAGAAAAGGAAAGAAGAGACATGCAGCCAGATGAGGGGTTAGTTGCAGAGGATGAGTCAGAGAACAGGATGAGAAGGACATAAGGCAAGGCAAGGACAGTCAAGGACAGGCAAAGAAAGACTAGGCTGCAGGACATTTTTTTGCTTTATAGTTTCCAGCACATTTGTCTTCAGACTAGGAGGAAAGCCATAAGACCGTATGGATTAGGCCCAAGCAAAAACCCCAGCTACTTGAGACACTTAGACTAAGCCTAAAATACCAAGATCTCTCCATAAGGATGGTTTTTACACTGTACTTCCACAATCTGCTGGCAGTACAAAAAAATAAGCTGCAGATCTCCTTAGGCTGAGTCATGGTGCTTTGGGGCAGGGACCATGCATATCATGGGAATATTTCACCATTTCTGCTCCGGTTTTCCATGTAATACACCAAAACACCTTCCTGGTGACATCCTTTCAAGAGCAAAGGCAGCAATTTGCAGAATTCCGCTTCTTTGGAGAAGTGAGAAATTGCTGAGCTGACACCAAGTCCTGCAGTGTCCCTGTCACCTGCAGAGTGACCGCATCCTCGCCACCGTAGCGGGCATTGTGACAAAGGTTCTATGTCAGCTGGGTGTGGCAGCCAGGAGCCCCCTAGGGGATGGGGAGACTGTCAGCCCCGGGTCTGTCACTGCCTGCTGGCCCTGCTGTCACCAGCCAGATCTCTGAAAATTGGTGAAACCATTCCCAGACGTGGGGCCAATTTGGCCCAAAGTCTACAACAGAGAAGTCAGGAAGAAAGATATCGGACAGAGGGAGAAAGCGAAGGGAGCAGGAGAAAGGGAAGGAAGAATAAAAAAGTAGTGATGGCCTGCAGGCATGAGGAGGAGGAATTGCAAGAAAAGAGGCAGGAAGCAGGAGAGTGAGAGAAAAGGAAAGAAGAGACATGCAGCCAGACGAGAGGTTAGTGAGAGAGGATGGGACAGAGAACATGATGAGAAGGAAATAAGGCAAGGCAAGGACAGACAAGGCAAGGCTAGGCTGCAGGACATGTTTTTCCTTTATAGTTTCCAGCACATTCATCTTTAGACTAGAAGTAAAGCCATAAGACTGTATGGATTAGGCCCAAGCAAAAACCCCAGCTACTTGAGACACTTAGACTAAGCCTAAAATAGGAAGATCTCTCCATAAGGATGGTTTTCGTACTGTACTTCCACAATCTGCTGGCAGTACAAAAAAATAAGCTGCAGATCTCCTTAGGCTGAGTCATGGTGCTTTGGGGCAGGGACCATGCATATCATGGGAATTTTTCACCATTTCTGCTCTGTTTTCTGTGTATTACACCAAAACACCCACCCGATGACATCCTTTCAAGAGCAAAGGCAGCAATTTGCAGAATTCCGCTTCTTTGGGGAACTGAGAAATTGCTGAGCTGACAGCAAGTCCTGCAGTGTCCCTGTCACCTGCAGAGCCACTGCATCCTCGCCACGGTAGCGGGCATTGTGACAAAGGTTCTATGTCAGCTGGGTGTGGCAGCCAGGCGCCCCCTAGGGGATGGGGAGCCTGTCAGCCCCGGGCCTGTCACTGCCTGCTGGCCCTGCTGCCACCAGCCAGGCCTCTGAAAACTTGTCAAACCATGCCCAGACTTGGGGCCAGTTTGGCCCAAAGTCTGCAAGAGACAAGTCGGGAAGAAAGATATGGGACAGAGGGAGAAAGCGAAGGGAGCAGGAGAAAGGGAAGGAAGAATAAAAAGTAGTGTTGGGCTGCAGGAGTGAGATGGAGGAATTGCAAGAAAAGAGGCAGGAAGCAGGAGAGTGAGAGAAAAGGAAAGAAGAGACAGGCAGTAGGACGAGGGGTTAGTGAGAGAGGATGTGACAGAGAACAGGATGAGAAGGAAATAAGGCAAGGCTAGGACAGGCAAGGACAGGCAAGGCAAGGCTAGGCTGCAGGACATGTTTTTGCTTTATAGTTTCTAGCACATTCGTCTTCAGACTAGGAGGAAAGCCATAAGACCGTATGGATTAGGCCCAAGCAAAAACCCCAGCTACTTGAGACACTTAGACTAGGCCTAAAATACCAAGATCTCTCCATAAGGATGGTTTTTATACTGTACTTCCACAATCTGCTGGCAGTACAAAAAAATAAGCTGCAGATCTCCTTAGGCTGAGTCATGGTGCTTTGGGGCAGGGACCATGCATATCATGGGAATATTTCACAGTTTCTGCTCTGTTTTCAGTGTATGACACCAAAACACCCACCTGATGACATCCTTTCAAGAGCAAAGGCAGCAATTTGCAGAATTCCGCTTCTTAGGGGAAGTGAGAAATTGCTGAGCTGACACCAAGTCCTGCAGTGTCCCTGTCACCTGCAGAGCCACCGCATCCTCGCCACGGTAGCGGGCATTGTGACAAAGGTTCTATGTCAGCTGGGTGTGGCAGCCAGGCGCCCCCTAGGGGATGGGGAGCCTGTCAGCCCCGGGCCTGTCACTGCCTGCTGGCCCTGCTGCCACCAGCCAGGCCTCTGAAAACTTGTCAAACCATGCCCAGACTTGGGGCCAGTTTGGCCCAAAGTCTGCAAGAGACAAGTCGGGAAGAAAGATATGGGACAGAGGGAGAAAGCGAAGGGAGCAGGAGAAAGGGAAGGAAGAATAAAAAGTAGTGTTGGGCTGCAGGAGTGAGATGGAGGAATTGCAAGAAAAGAGGCAGGAAGCAGGAGAGTGAGAGAAAAGGAAAGAAGAGACATGCAGCCAGACGAGGGCTTAGTGAGAGAGGATGGGACAGAGAACAGGATGAGAAGGACATAAGGCAAGGCTAGGACAGGCAAGGACAGGCAAGGCAAGGCTAGGCTGCAGGACATGTTTTTGCTTTATAGTTTCTAGCACATTCGTCTTCAGACGAGGAGGAAAGCCAGAAGACCGTATGGATTAGGCCCAAGCAAAAACCCCAGCTACTTGAGACACTTAGACTAAGCCTAAAATACCAAGATCTCTCCATAAGGATGGTTTTTATACTGTACTTCCACAATCTGCTGGCAGTAAAAAAAATAAGCTGCAGATCTCCTTAGGCTGAGTCATGGTGCTTTGGGGCAGGGACCATGCATATCATGGGACTATTTCACAGTTTCTGCTCTGTTTTCAGTGTATGACACCAAAACACCCACCTGATGACATCCTTTCAAGAGCAAAGGCAGCAATTTGCACAATTCCGCTTCTTAGGGGAAGTGAGAAATTGCTGAGCTGACACCAAGTCCTGCAGTGTCCCTGTCACCTGCAGAGCCACCGCATCCTCGCCACAGTAGCGGGCATTGTGACAAAGGTTCTATGTCAGCTGGGTGTGGCAGCCAGGCGCCCCCTAGGGGATGGGGAGCCTGTCAGCCCCGGGCCTGTCACTGCCTGCTGGCCCTGCTGCCACCAGCCAGGCCTCTGAAAACTTGTCAAACCATGCCCAGACTTGGGGCCAGTTTGGCCCAAAGTCTGCAAGAGACAAGTCGGGAAGAAAGATATGGGACAGAGGGAGAAAGCGAAGGGAGCAGGAGAAAGGGAAGGAAGAATAAAAAGTAGTGTTGGGCTGCAGGAGTGAGATGGAGGAATTGCAAGAAAAGAGGCAGGAAGCAGGAGAGTGAGAGAAAAGGAAAGAAGAGACATGCAGCCAGGCGCGGGCTTAGTGAGAGAGGATGGGACAGAGAACAGGATGAAAAGGAAATAAGGCAAGGCTAGGACAGGCAAGGACAGGCAAGGCAAGGCTAGGCTGCAGGACATGTTTTTGCTTTATAGTTTCTAGCACATTCGTCTTCAGACGAGGAGGAAAGCCATAAGACCGTATGGATTAGGCCCAAGCAAAAACCCCAGCTACTTGAGACACTTAGACTAAGCCTAAAATACCAAGATCTCTCCATAAGGATGGTTTTTATACTGTACTTCCACAATCTGCTGGCAATACAAAAAGATTAGCTGCAGATCTCCTTAGGCTGAGTCATGGTGCTTTGGGGCAGGGACCATGCATATCATGGGAATATTTCACAGTTTCTGCTCTGTTTTCAGTGTATGACACCAAAACACCCACCTGATGACATCCTTTCAAGAGCAAAGGCAGCAATTTGCACAATTCCGCTTCTTAGGGGAAGTGAGAAATTGCTGAGCTGACACCAAGTCCTGCAGTGTCCCTGTCACCTGCAGAGCCACCGCATCCTCGCCACGGTAGCGGGCATTGTGACAAAGGTTCTATGTCAGCTGGGTGTGGCAGCCAGGCGCCCCCTAGGGGATGGGGAGCCTGTCAGCCCCGGGCCTGTCACTGCCTGGTGTCTCTGCTGCCACCAGCCAGGCCTCTGAAAACTTGTCAAACCATGCCCAGACTTGGGGCCAGTTTGGCCCAAAGTCTGCAAGAGACAAGTCGGGAAGAAAGATATGGGACAGAGGGAGAAAGCGAAGGGAGCAGGAGAAAGGGAAGGAAGAATAAAAAGTAGTGTTGGGCTGCAGGAGTGAGATGGAGGAATTGCAAGAAAAGAGGCAGGAAGCAGGAGAGTGAGAGAAAAGGAAAGAAGAGACATGCAGCCAGACGAGGGCTTAGTGAGAGAGGATGGGACAGAGAACAGGATGAGAAGGACATAAGGCAAGGCTAGGACAGGCAAGGACAGGCAAGGCAAGGCTAGGCTGCAGGACATGTTTTTGCTTTATAGTTTCTAGCACATTCGTCTTCAGACGAGGAGGAAAGCCAGAAGACCGTATGGATTAGGCCCAAGCAAAAACCCCAGCTACTTGAGACACTTAGACTAAGCCTAAAATACCAAGATCTCTCCATAAGGATGGTTTTTATACTGTACTTCCACAATCTGCTGGCAGTACAAAAAAATAAGCTGCAGATCTCCTTAGGCTGAGTCATGGTGCTTTTGGGCAGGGACCATGCATATCATGGGACTATTTCACAGTTTCTGCTCTGTTTTCAGTGTATGACACCAAAACACCCACCTGATGACATCCTTTCAAGAGCAAAGGCAGCAATTTGCACAATTCCGCTTCTTAGGGGAAGTGAGAAATTGCTGAGCTGACACCAAGTCCTGCAGTGTCCCTGTCACCTGCAGAGCCACCGCATCCTCGCCACGGTAGCGGGCATTGTGACAAAGGTTCTATGTCAGCTGGGTGTGGCAGCCAGGCGCCCCCTAGGGGATGGGGAGCCTGTCAGCCCCGGGCCTGTCACTGCCTGCTGGCCCTGCTGCCACCAGCCAGGCCTCTGAAAACTTGTCAAACCATGCCCAGACTTGGGGCCAGTTTGGCCCAAAGTCTGCAAGAGACAAGTCGGGAAGAAAGATATGGGACAGAGGGAGAAAGCGAAGGGAGCAGGAGAAAGGGAAGGAAGAATAAAAAGTAGTGTTGGGCTGCAGGAGTGAGATGGAGGAATTGCAAGAAAAGAGGCAGGAAGCAGGAGAGTGAGAGAAAAGGAAAGAAGAGACATGCAGCCAGACGAGGGCTTAGTGAGAGAGGATGGGACAGAGAACAGGATGAGAAGGACATAAGGCAAGGCTAGGACAGGCAAGGACAGGCAAGGCAAGGCTAGGCTGCAGGACATGTTTTTGCTTTATAGTTTCTAGCACATTCGTCTTCAGACGAGGAGGAAAGCCAGAAGACCGTATGGATTAGGCCCAAGCAAAAACCCCAGCTACTTGAGACACTTAGACTAAGCCTAAAATACCAAGATCTCTCCATAAGGATGGTTTTTATACTGTACTTCCACAATCTGCTGGCAGTAAAAAAAATAAGCTGCAGATCTCCTTAGGCTGAGTCATGGTGCTTTGGGGCAGGGACCATGCATATCATGGGACTATTTCACAGTTTCTGCTCTGTTTTCAGTGTATGACACCAAAACGCCCACCTGATGACATCCTTTCAAGAGCAAAGGCAGCAATTTGCACAATTCCGCTTCTTAGGGGAAGTGAGAAATTGCTGAGCTGACACCAAGTCCTGCGGTGTCCCTGTCACCTGCAGAGCCACCGCATCCTCGCCACGGTAGCGGGCATTGTGACAAAGGTTCTATGTCAGCTGGGTGTGGCAGCCAGGCGCCCCCTAGGGGATGGGGAGCCTGTCAGCCCCGGGCCTGTCACTGCCTGCTGGCCCTGCTGCCACCAGCCAGGCCTCTGAAAACTTGTCAAACCATGCCCAGACTTGGGGCCAGTTTGGCCCAAAGAATGCAAGAGACAAGTCGGGAAGAAAGATATGGGACAGAGGGAGAAAGCGAAGGGAGCAGGAGAAAGGGAAGGAAGAATAAAAAGTAGTGTTGGGCTGCAGGAGTGAGATGGAGGAATTGCAAGAAAAGAGGCAGGAAGCAGGAGAGTGAGAGAAAAGGAAAGAAGAGACATGCAGCCAGGCGCGGGCTTAGTGAGAGAGGATGGGACAGAGAAGAGGATGAGAAGGAAATAAGGCAAGGCTAGGACAGGCAAGGACAGGCAAGGCAAGGCTAGGCTGCAGGACATGTTTTTGCTTTATAGTTTCTAGCACATTCGTCTTCAGACTAGGAGGAAAGCCATAAGACCGTATGGATTAGGCCCAAGCAAAAACCCCAGCTACTTGAGACACTTAGACTAGGCCTAAAATACCAAGATCTCTCCATAAGGATGGTTTTTATACTGTACTTCCACAATCTGCTGGCAGTACAAAAAAATAAGCTGCAGATCTCCTTAGGCTGAGTCATGGTGCTTTGGGGCAGGGACCATGCATATCATGGGAATATTTCACCATTTCTGCTCTGCTTTTCAGTGTATTACACCAAAACACCCACCTGACGACATCCTTTCAAGAGCAAAGGCAGCAATTTGCAGAATTCCGCTTCTTTGGGGAACTGAGAAATTGCTGAGCTGACAGCAAGTCCTGCAGTGTCCCTGTCACCTGCAGAGCCACTGCATCCTCGCCACGGTAGCGGGCATTGTGACAAAGGTTCTATGTCAGCTGGGTGTGGCAGCCAGGCGCCCCCTAGGGGATGGGGAGCCTGTCAGCCCCGGGCCTGTCACTGCCTGCTGGCCCTGCTGCCACCAGCCAGGCCTCTGAAAACTTGTCAAACCATGCCCAGACTTGGGGCCAGTTTGGCCCAAAGTCTGCAAGAGACAAGTCGGGAAGAAAGATATGGGACAGAGGGAGAAAGCGAAGGGAGCAGGAGAAAGGGAAGGAAGAATAAAAAGTAGTGTTGGGCTGCAGGAGTGAGATGGAGGAATTGCAAGAAAAGAGGCAGGAAGCAGGAGAGTGAGAGAAAAGGAAAGAAGAGACATGCAGCCAGACGAGGGCTTAGTGAGAGAGGATGGGACAGAGAACAGGATGAGAAGGACATAAGGCAAGGCTAGGACAGGCAAGGACAGGCAAGGCAAGGCTAGGCTGCAGGACATGTTTTTGCTTTATAGTTTCTAGCACATTCGTCTTCAGACGAGGAGGAAAGCCAGAAGACCGTATGGATTAGGCCCAAGCAAAAACCCCAGCTACTTGAGACACTTAGACTAAGCCTAAAATACCAAGATCTCTCCATAAGGATGGTTTTTATACTGTACTTCCACAATCTGCTGGCAGTAAAAAAAATAAGCTGCAGATCTCCTTAGGCTGAGTCATGGTGCTTTGGGGCAGGGACCATGCATATCATGGGACTATTTCACAGTTTCTGCTCTGTTTTCAGTGTATGACACCAAAACGCCCACCTGATGACATCCTTTCAAGAGCAAAGGCAGCAATTTGCACAATTCCGCTTCTTAGGGGAAGTGAGAAATTGCTGAGCTGACACCAAGTCCTGCGGTGTCCCTGTCACCTGCAGAGCCACCGCATCCTCGCCACGGTAGCGGGCATTGTGACAAAGGTTCTATGTCAGCTGGGTGTGGCAGCCAGGCGCCCCCTAGGGGATGGGGAGCCTGTCAGCCCCGGGCCTGTCACTGCCTGCTGGCCCTGCTGCCACCAGCCAGGCCTCTGAAAACTTGTCAAACCATGCCCAGACTTGGGGCCAGTTTGGCCCAAAGAATGCAAGAGACAAGTCGGGAAGAAAGATATGGGACAGAGGGAGAAAGCGAAGGGAGCAGGAGAAAGGGAAGGAAGAATAAAAAGTAGTGTTGGGCTGCAGGAGTGAGATGGAGGAATTGCAAGAAAAGAGGCAGGAAGCAGGAGAGTGAGAGAAAAGGAAAGAAGAGACATGCAGCCAGGCGCGGGCTTAGTGAGAGAGGATGGGACAGAGAAGAGGATGAGAAGGAAATAAGGCAAGGCTAGGACAGGCAAGGACAGGCAAGGCAAGGCTAGGCTGCAGGACATGTTTTTGCTTTATAGTTTCTAGCACATTCGTCTTCAGACTAGGAGGAAAGCCATAAGACCGTATGGATTAGGCCCAAGCAAAAACCCCAGCTACTTGAGACACTTAGACTAGGCCTAAAATACCAAGATCTCTCCATAAGGATGGTTTTTATACTGTACTTCCACAATCTGCTGGCAGTACAAAAAAATAAGCTGCAGATCTCCTTAGGCTGAGTCATGGTGCTTTGGGGCAGGGACCATGCATATCATGGGAATATTTCACCATTTCTGCTCTGCTTTTCAGTGTATTACACCAAAACACCCACCTGACGACATCCTTTCAAGAGCAAAGGCAGCAATTTGCAGAATTCCGCTTCTTTGGGGAACTGAGAAATTGCTGAGCTGACAGCAAGTCCTGCAGTGTCCCTGTCACCTGCAGAGCCACTGCATCCTCGCCACGGTAGCGGGCATTGTGACAAAGGTTCTATGTCAGCTGGGTGTGGCAGCCAGGCGCCCCCTAGGGGATGGGGAGCCTGTCAGCCCCGGGCCTGTCACTGCCTGCTGGCCCTGCTGCCACCAGCCAGGCCTCTGAAAACTTGTCAAACCATGCCCAGACTTGGGGCCAGTTTGGCCCAAAGTCTGCAAGAGACAAGTCGGGAAGAAAGATATGGGACAGAGGGAGAAAGCGAAGGGAGCAGGAGAAAGGGAAGGAAGAATAAAAAGTAGTGTTGGGCTGCAGGAGTGAGATGGAGGAATTGCAAGAAAAGAGGCAGGAAGCAGGAGAGTGAGAGAAAAGGAAAGAAGAGACAGGCAGTAGGACGAGGGGTTAGTGAGAGAGGATGTGACAGAGAACAGGATGAGAAGGAAATAAGGCAAGGCTAGGACAGGCAAGGACAGGCAAGGCAAGGCTAGGCTGCAGGACATGTTTTTGCTTTATAGTTTCTAGCACATTCGTCTTCAGACTAGGAGGAAAGCCATAAGACCGTATGGATTAGGCCCAAGCAAAAACCCCAGCTACTTGAGACACTTAGACTAGGCCTAAAATACCAAGATCTCTCCATAAGGATGGTTTTTATACTGTACTTCCACAATCTGCTGGCAGTAAAAAAAAATAAGCTGCAGATCTCCTTAGGCTGAGTCATGGTGCTTTGGGGCAGGGACCATGCATATCATGGGAATATTTCACAGTTTCTGCTCTGTTTTCAGTGTATGACACCAAAACACCCACCTGATGACATCCTTTCAAGAGCAAAGGCAGCAATTTGCAGAATTCCGCTTCTTAGGGGAAGTGAGAAATTGCTGAGCTGACACCAAGTCCTGCAGTGTCCCTGTCACCTGCAGAGCCACCGCATCCTCGCCACGGTAGCGGGCATTGTGACAAAGGTTCTATGTCAGCTGGGTGTGGCAGCCAGGCGCCCCCTAGGGGATGGGGAGCCTGTCAGCCCCGGGCCTGTCACTGCCTGCTGGCCCTGCTGCCACCAGCCAGGCCTCTGAAAACTTGTCAAACCATGCCCAGACTTGGGGCCAGTTTGGCCCAAAGTCTGCAAGAGACAAGTCGGGAAGAAAGATATGGGACAGAGGGAGAAAGCGAAGGGAGCAGGAGAAAGGGAAGGAAGAATAAAAAGTAGTGTTGGGCTGCAGGAGTGAGATGGAGGAATTGCAAGAAAAGAGGCAGGAAGCAGGAGAGTGAGAGAAAAGGAAAGAAGAGACATGCAGCCAGACGAGGGCTTAGTGAGAGAGGATGGGACAGAGAACAGGATGAGAAGGACATAAGGCAAGGCTAGGACAGGCAAGGACAGGCAAGGCAAGGCTAGGCTGCAGGACATGTTTTTGCTTTATAGTTTCTAGCACATTCGTCTTCAGACGAGGAGGAAAGCCAGAAGACCGTATGGATTAGGCCCAAGCAAAAACCCCAGCTACTTGAGACACTTAGACTAAGCCTAAAATACCAAGATCTCTCCATAAGGATGGTTTTTATACTGTACTTCCACAATCTGCTGGCAGTAAAAAAAATAAGCTGCAGATCTCCTTAGGCTGAGTCATGGTGCTTTGGGGCAGGGACCATGCATATCATGGGACTATTTCACAGTTTCTGCTCTGTTTTCAGTGTATGACACCAAAACACCCACCTGATGACATCCTTTCAAGAGCAAAGGCAGCAATTTGCACAATTCCGCTTCTTAGGGGAAGTGAGAAATTGCTGAGCTGACACCAAGTCCTGCAGTGTCCCTGTCACCTGCAGAGCCACCGCATCCTCGCCACAGTAGCGGGCATTGTGACAAAGGTTCTATGTCAGCTGGGTGTGGCAGCCAGGCGCCCCCTAGGGGATGGGGAGCCTGTCAGCCCCGGGCCTGTCACTGCCTGCTGGCCCTGCTGCCACCAGCCAGGCCTCTGAAAACTTGTCAAACCATGCCCAGACTTGGGGCCAGTTTGGCCCAAAGTCTGCAAGAGACAAGTCGGGAAGAAAGATATGGGACAGAGGGAGAAAGCGAAGGGAGCAGGAGAAAGGGAAGGAAGAATAAAAAGTAGTGTTGGGCTGCAGGAGTGAGATGGAGGAATTGCAAGAAAAGAGGCAGGAAGCAGGAGAGTGAGAGAAAAGGAAAGAAGAGACATGCAGCCAGGCGCGGGCTTAGTGAGAGAGGATGGGACAGAGAACAGGATGAAAAGGAAATAAGGCAAGGCTAGGACAGGCAAGGACAGGCAAGGCAAGGCTAGGCTGCAGGACATGTTTTTGCTTTATAGTTTCTAGCACATTCGTCTTCAGACGAGGAGGAAAGCCATAAGACCGTATGGATTAGGCCCAAGCAAAAACCCCAGCTACTTGAGACACTTAGACTAAGCCTAAAATACCAAGATCTCTCCATAAGGATGGTTTTTATACTGTACTTCCACAATCTGCTGGCAATACAAAAAGATTAGCTGCAGATCTCCTTAGGCTGAGTCATGGTGCTTTGGGGCAGGGACCATGCATATCATGGGAATATTTCACAGTTTCTGCTCTGTTTTCAGTGTATGACACCAAAACACCCACCTGATGACATCCTTTCAAGAGCAAAGGCAGCAATTTGCAGAATTCCGCTTCTTAGGGGAAGTGAGAAATTGCTGAGCTGACACCAAGTCCTGCAGTGTCCCTGTCACCTGCAGAGCCACCGCATCCTCGCCACGGTAGCGGGCATTGTGACAAAGGTTCTATGTCAGCTGGGTGTGGCAGCCAGGCGCCCCCTAGGGGATGGGGAGCCTGTCAACCCCGGGCCTGTCACTGCCTGGTGTCTCTGCTGCCACCAGCCAGGCCTCTGAAAACTTGTCAAACCATGCCCAGACTTGGGGCCAGTTTGGCCCAAAGTCTGCAAGAGACAAGTCGGGAAGAAAGATATGGGACAGAGGGAGAAAGCGAAGGGAGCAGGAGAAAGGGAAGGAAGAATAAAAAGTAGTGTTGGGCTGCAGGAGTGAGATGGAGGAATTGCAAGAAAAGAGGCAGGAAGCAGGAGAGTGAGAGAAAAGGAAAGAAGAGACATGCAGCCAGACGAGGGCTTAGTGAGAGAGGATGGGACAGAGAAGAGGATGAGAAGGAAATAAGGCAAGGCTAGGACAGGCAAGGACAGGCAAGGCAAGGCTAGGCTGCAGGACATGTTTTTGCTTTATAGTTTCTAGCACATTCGTCTTCAGACGAGGAGGAAAGCCAGAAGACCGTATGGATTAGGCCCAAGCAAAAACCCCAGCTACTTGAGACACTTAGACTAAGCCTAAAATACCAAGATCTCTCCATAAGGATGGTTTTTATACTGTACTTCCACAATCTGCTGGCAGTACAAAAAAATAAGCTGCAGATCTCCTTAGGCTGAGTCATGGTGCTTTTGGGCAGGGACCATGCATATCATGGGACTATTTCACAGTTTCTGCTCTGTTTTCAGTGTATGACACCAAAACACCCACCTGATGACATCCTTTCAAGAGCAAAGGCAGCAATTTGCACAATTCCGCTTCTTAGGGGAAGTGAGAAATTGCTGAGCTGACACCAAGTCCTGCAGTGTCCCTGTCACCTGCAGAGCCACCGCATCCTCGCCACGGTAGCGGGCATTGTGACAAAGGTTCTATGTCAGCTGGGTGTGGCAGCCAGGCGCCCCCTAGGGGATGGGGAGCCTGTCAGCCCCGGGCCTGTCACTGCCTGCTGGCCCTGCTGCCACCAGCCAGGCCTCTGAAAACTTGTCAAACCATGCCCAGACTTGGGGCCAGTTTGGCCCAAAGTCTGCAAGAGACAAGTCGGGAAGAAAGATATGGGACAGAGGGAGAAAGCGAAGGGAGCAGGAGAAAGGGAAGGAAGAATAAAAAGTAGTGTTGGGCTGCAGGAGTGAGATGGAGGAATTGCAAGAAAAGAGGCAGGAAGCAGGAGAGTGAGAGAAAAGGAAAGAAGAGACATGCAGCCAGACGAGGGCTTAGTGAGAGAGGATGGGACAGAGAACAGGATGAGAAGGACATAAGGCAAGGCTAGGACAGGCAAGGACAGGCAAGGCAAGGCTAGGCTGCAGGACATGTTTTTGCTTTATAGTTTCTAGCACATTCGTCTTCAGACGAGGAGGAAAGCCAGAAGACCGTATGGATTAGGCCCAAGCAAAAACCCCAGCTACTTGAGACACTTAGACTAAGCCTAAAATACCAAGATCTCTCCATAAGGATGGTTTTTATACTGTACTTCCACAATCTGCTGGCAGTAAAAAAAATAAGCTGCAGATCTCCTTAGGCTGAGTCATGGTGCTTTGGGGCAGGGACCATGCATATCATGGGACTATTTCACAGTTTCTGCTCTGTTTTCAGTGTATGACACCAAAACGCCCACCTGATGACATCCTTTCAAGAGCAAAGGCAGCAATTTGCAGAATTCCGCTTCTTAGGGGAAGTGAGAAATTGCTGAGCTGACACCAAGTCCTGCGGTGTCCCTGTCACCTGCAGAGCCACCGCATCCTCGCCACGGTAGCGGGCATTGTGACAAAGGTTCTATGTCAGCTGGGTGTGGCAGCCAGGCGCCCCCTAGGGGATGGGGAGCCTGTCAGCCCCGGGCCTGTCACTGCCTGCTGGCCCTGCTGCCACCAGCCAGGCCTCTGAAAACTTGTCAAACCATGCCCAGACTTGGGGCCAGTTTGGCCCAAAGTCTGCAAGAGACAAGTCGGGAAGAAAGATATGGGACAGAGGGAGAAAGCGAAGGGAGCAGGAGAAAGGGAAGGAAGAATAAAAAGTAGTGTTGGGCTGCAGGAGTGAGATGGAGGAATTGCAAGAAAAGAGGCAGGAAGCAGGAGAGTGAGAGAAAAGGAAAGAAGAGACATGCAGCCAGACGAGGGCTTAGTGAGAGAGGATGGGACAGAGAACAGGATGAGAAGGACATAAGGCAAGGCTAGGACAGGCAAGGACAGGCAAGGCAAGGCTAGGCTGCAGGACATGTTTTTGCTTTATAGTTTCTAGCACATTCGTCTTCAGACGAGGAGGAAAGCCAGAAGACCGTATGGATTAGGCCCAAGCAAAAACCCCAGCTACTTGAGACACTTAGACTAAGCCTAAAATACCAAGATCTCTCCATAAGGATGGTTTTTATACTGTACTTCCACAATCTGCTGGCAGTAAAAAAAATAAGCTGCAGATCTCCTTAGGCTGAGTCATGGTGCTTTGGGGCAGGGACCATGCATATCATGGGACTATTTCACAGTTTCTGCTCTGTTTTCAGTGTATGACACCAAAACGCCCACCTGATGACATCCTTTCAAGAGCAAAGGCAGCAATTTGCACAATTCCGCTTCTTAGGGGAAGTGAGAAATTGCTGAGCTGACACCAAGTCCTGCGGTGTCCCTGTCACCTGCAGAGCCACCGCATCCTCGCCACGGTAGCGGGCATTGTGACAAAGGTTCTATGTCAGCTGGGTGTGGCAGCCAGGCGCCCCCTAGGGGATGGGGAGCCTGTCAGCCCCGGGCCTGTCACTGCCTGCTGGCCCTGCTGCCACCAGCCAGGCCTCTGAAAACTTGTCAAACCATGCCCAGACTTGGGGCCAGTTTGGCCCAAAGAATGCAAGAGACAAGTCGGGAAGAAAGATATGGGACAGAGGGAGAAAGCGAAGGGAGCAGGAGAAAGGGAAGGAAGAATAAAAAGTAGTGTTGGGCTGCAGGAGTGAGATGGAGGAATTGCAAGAAAAGAGGCAGGAAGCAGGAGAGTGAGAGAAAAGGAAAGAAGAGACATGCAGCCAGGCGCGGGCTTAGTGAGAGAGGATGGGACAGAGAAGAGGATGAGAAGGAAATAAGGCAAGGCTAGGACAGGCAAGGACAGGCAAGGCAAGGCTAGGCTGCAGGACATGTTTTTGCTTTATAGTTTCTAGCACATTCGTCTTCAGACTAGGAGGAAAGCCATAAGACCGTATGGATTAGGCCCAAGCAAAAACCCCAGCTACTTGAGACACTTAGACTAGGCCTAAAATACCAAGATCTCTCCATAAGGATGGTTTTTATACTGTACTTCCACAATCTGCTGGCAGTACAAAAAAATAAGCTGCAGATCTCCTTAGGCTGAGTCATGGTGCTTTGGGGCAGGGACCATGCATATCATGGGAATATTTCACCATTTCTGCTCTGCTTTTCAGTGTATTACACCAAAACACCCACCTGACGACATCCTTTCAAGAGCAAAGGCAGCAATTTGCAGAATTCCGCTTCTTTGGGGAACTGAGAAATTGCTGAGCTGACAGCAAGTCCTGCAGTGTCCCTGTCACCTGCAGAGCCACTGCATCCTCGCCACGGTAGCGGGCATTGTGACAAAGGTTCTATGTCAGCTGGGTGTGGCAGCCAGGCGCCCCCTAGGGGATGGGGAGCCTGTCAGCCCCGGGCCTGTCACTGCCTGCTGGCCCTGCTGCCACCAGCCAGGCCTCTGAAAACTTGTCAAACCATGCCCAGACTTGGGGCCAGTTTGGCCCAAAGTCTGCAAGAGACAAGTCGGGAAGAAAGATATGGGACAGAGGGAGAAAGCGAAGGGAGCAGGAGAAAGGGAAGGAAGAATAAAAAGTAGTGTTGGGCTGCAGGAGTGAGATGGAGGAATTGCAAGAAAAGAGGCAGGAAGCAGGAGAGTGAGAGAAAAGGAAAGAAGAGACAGGCAGTAGGACGAGGGGTTAGTGAGAGAGGATGTGACAGAGAACAGGATGAGAAGGAAATAAGGCAAGGCTAGGACAGGCAAGGACAGGCAAGGCAAGGCTAGGCTGCAGGACATGTTTTTGCTTTATAGTTTCTAGCACATTCGTCTTCAGACTAGGAGGAAAGCCATAAGACCGTATGGATTAGGCCCAAGCAAAAACCCCAGCTACTTGAGACACTTAGACTAGGCCTAAAATACCAAGATCTCTCCATAAGGATGGTTTTTATACTGTACTTCCACAATCTGCTGGCAGTACAAAAAAATAAGCTGCAGATCTCCTTAGGCTGAGTCATGGTGCTTTGGGGCAGGGACCATGCATATCATGGGAATATTTCACAGTTTCTGCTCTGTTTTCAGTGTATGACACCAAAACACCCACCTGATGACATCCTTTCAAGAGCAAAGGCAGCAATTTGCAGAATTCCGCTTCTTAGGGGAAGTGAGAAATTGCTGAGCTGACACCAAGTCCTGCAGTGTCCCTGTCACCTGCAGAGCCACCGCATCCTCGCCACGGTAGCGGGCATTGTGACAAAGGTTCTATGTCAGCTGGGTGTGGCAGCCAGGCGCCCCCTAGGGGATGGGGAGCCTGTCAGCCCCGGGCCTGTCACTGCCTGCTGGCACTGCTGCCACCAGCCAGGCCTCTGAAAACTTGTCAAACCATGCCCAGACTTGGGGCCAGTTTGGCCCAAAGTCTGCAAGAGACAAGTCGGGAAGAAAGATATGGGACAGAGGGAGAAAGCGAAGGGAGCAGGAGAAAGGGAAGGAAGAATAAAAAGTAGTGTTGGGCTGCAGGAGTGAGATGGAGGAATTGCAAGAAAAGAGGCAGGAAGCAGGAGAGTGAGAGAAAAGGAAAGAAGAGACATGCAGCCAGACGAGGGCTTAGTGAGAGAGGATGGGACAGAGAACAGGATGAGAAGGACATAAGGCAAGGCTAGGACAGGCAAGGACAGGCAAGGCAAGGCTAGGCTGCAGGACATGTTTTTGCTTTATAGTTTCTAGCACATTCGTCTTCAGACGAGGAGGAAAGCCAGAAGACCGTATGGATTAGGCCCAAGCAAAAACCCCAGCTACTTGAGACACTTAGACTAAGCCTAAAATACCAAGATCTCTCCATAAGGATGGTTTTTATACTGTACTTCCACAATCTGCTGGCAGTAAAAAAAATAAGCTGCAGATCTCCTTAGGCTGAGTCATGGTGCTTTGGGGCAGGGACCATGCATATCATGGGACTATTTCACAGTTTCTGCTCTGTTTTCAGTGTATGACACCAAAACACCCACCTGATGACATCCTTTCAAGAGCAAAGGCAGCAATTTGCACAATTCCGCTTCTTAGGGGAAGTGAGAAATTGCTGAGCTGACACCAAGTCCTGCAGTGTCCCTGTCACCTGCAGAGCCACCGCATCCTCGCCACAGTAGCGGGCATTGTGACAAAGGTTCTATGTCAGCTGGGTGTGGCAGCCAGGCGCCCCCTAGGGGATGGGGAGCCTGTCAGCCCCGGGCCTGTCACTGCCTGCTGGCCCTGCTGCCACCAGCCAGGCCTCTGAAAACTTGTCAAACCATGCCCAGACTTGGGGCCAGTTTGGCCCAAAGTCTGCAAGAGACAAGTCGGGAAGAAAGATATGGGACAGAGGGAGAAAGCGAAGGGAGCAGGAGAAAGGGAAGGAAGAATAAAAAGTAGTGTTGGGCTGCAGGAGTGAGATGGAGGAATTGCAAGAAAAGAGGCAGGAAGCAGGAGAGTGAGAGAAAAGGAAAGAAGAGACATGCAGCCAGGCGCGGGCTTAGTGAGAGAGGATGGGACAGAGAACAGGATGAAAAGGAAATAAGGCAAGGCTAGGACAGGCAAGGACAGGCAAGGCAAGGCTAGGCTGCAGGACATGTTTTTGCTTTATAGTTTCTAGCACATTCGTCTTCAGACGAGGAGGAAAGCCATAAGACCGTATGGATTAGGCCCAAGCAAAAACCCCAGCTACTTGAGACACTTAGACTAAGCCTAAAATACCAAGATCTCTCCATAAGGATGGTTTTTATACTGTACTTCCACAATCTGCTGGCAATACAAAAAGATTAGCTGCAGATCTCCTTAGGCTGAGTCATGGTGCTTTGGGGCAGGGACCATGCATATCATGGGAATATTTCACAGTTTCTGCTCTGTTTTCAGTGTATGACACCAAAACACCCACCTGATGACATCCTTTCAAGAGCAAAGGCAGCAATTTGCAGAATTCCGCTTCTTAGGGGAAGTGAGAAATTGCTGAGCTGACACCAAGTCCTGCAGTGTCCCTGTCACCTGCAGAGCCACCGCATCCTCGCCACGGTAGCGGGCATTGTGACAAAGGTTCTATGTCAGCTGGGTGTGGCAGCCAGGCGCCCCCTAGGGGATGGGGAGCCTGTCAGCCCCGGGCCTGTCACTGCCTGGTGTCTCTGCTGCCACCAGCCAGGCCTCTGAAAACTTGTCAAACCATGCCCAGACTTGGGGCCAGTTTGGCCCAAAGTCTGCAAGAGACAAGTCGGGAAGAAAGATATGGGACAGAGGGAGAAAGCGAAGGGAGCAGGAGAAAGGGAAGGAAGAATAAAAAGTAGTGTTGGGCTGCAGGAGTGAGATGGAGGAATTGCAAGAAAAGAGGCAGGAAGCAGGAGAGTGAGAGAAAAGGAAAGAAGAGACATGCAGCCAGACGAGGGCTTAGTGAGAGAGGATGGGACAGAGAAGAGGATGAGAAGGAAATAAGGCAAGGCTAGGACAGGCAAGGACAGGCAAGGCAAGGCTAGGCTGCAGGACATGTTTTTGCTTTATAGTTTCTAGCACATTCGTCTTCAGATGAGGAGGAAAGCCAGAAGACCGTATGGATTAGGCCCAAGCAAAAACCCCAGCTACTTGAGACACTTAGACTAAGCCTAAAATACCAAGATCTCTCCATAAGGATGGTTTTTATACTGTACTTCCACAATCTGCTGGCAGTACAAAAAAATAAGCTGCAGATCTCCTTAGGCTGAGTCATGGTGCTTTTGGGCAGGGACCATGCATATCATGGGACTATTTCACAGTTTCTGCTCTGTTTTCAGTGTATGACACCAAAACACCCACCTGATGACACCCTTTCAAGAGCAAAGGCAGCAATTTGCACAATTCCGCTTCTTAGGGGAAGTGAGAAATTGCTGAGCTGACACCAAGTCCTGCAGTGTCCCTGTCACCTGCAGAGCCACCGCATCCTCGCCACGGTAGCGGGCATTGTGACAAAGGTTCTATGTCAGCTGGGTGTGGCAGCCAGGCGCCCCCTAGGGGATGGGGAGCCTGTCAGCCCCGGGCCTGTCACTGCCTGCTGGCACTGCTGCCACCAGCCAGGCCTCTGAAAACTTGTCAAACCATGCCCAGACTTGGGGCCAGTTTGGCCCAAAGTCTGCAAGAGACAAGTCGGGAAGAAAGATATGGGACAGAGGGAGAAAGCGAAGGGAGCAGGAGAAAGGGAAGGAAGAATAAAAAGTAGTGTTGGGCTGCAGGAGTGAGATGGAGGAATTGCAAGAAAAGAGGCAGGAAGCAGGAGAGTGAGAGAAAAGGAAAGAAGAGACATGCAGCCAGACGAGGGCTTAGTGAGAGAGGATGGGACAGAGAACAGGATGAGAAGGACATAAGGCAAGGCTAGGACAGGCAAGGACAGGCAAGGCAAGGCTAGGCTGCAGGACATGTTTTTGCTTTATAGTTTCTAGCACATTCGTCTTCAGACGAGGAGGAAAGCCAGAAGACCGTATGGATTAGGCCCAAGCAAAAACCCCAGCTACTTGAGACACTTAGACTAAGCCTAAAATACCAAGATCTCTCCATAAGGATGGTTTTTATACTGTACTTCCACAATCTGCTGGCAGTAAAAAAAATAAGCTGCAGATCTCCTTAGGCTGAGTCATGGTGCTTTGGGGCAGGGACCATGCATATCATGGGACTATTTCACAGTTTCTGCTCTGTTTTCAGTGTATGACACCAAAACACCCACCTGATGACATCCTTTCAAGAGCAAAGGCAGCAATTTGCACAATTCCGCTTCTTAGGGGAAGTGAGAAATTGCTGAGCTGACACCAAGTCCTGCAGTGTCCCTGTCACCTGCAGAGCCACCGCATCCTCGCCACAGTAGCGGGCATTGTGACAAAGGTTCTATGTCAGCTGGGTGTGGCAGCCAGGCGCCCCCTAGGGGATGGGGAGCCTGTCAGCCCCGGGCCTGTCACTGCCTGCTGGCCCTGCTGCCACCAGCCAGGCCTCTGAAAACTTGTCAAACCATGCCCAGACTTGGGGCCAGTTTGGCCCAAAGTCTGCAAGAGACAAGTCGGGAAGAAAGATATGGGACAGAGGGAGAAAGCGAAGGGAGCAGGAGAAAGGGAAGGAAGAATAAAAAGTAGTGTTGGGCTGCAGGAGTGAGATGGAGGAATTGCAAGAAAAGAGGCAGGAAGCAGGAGAGTGAGAGAAAAGGAAAGAAGAGACATGCAGCCAGGCGCGGGCTTAGTGAGAGAGGATGGGACAGAGAAGAGGATGAGAAGGAAATAAGGCAAGGCTAGGACAGGCAAGGACAGGCAAGGCAAGGCTAGGCTGCAGGACATGTTTTTGCTTTATAGTTTCTAGCACATTCGTCTTCAGACGAGGAGGAAAGCCATAAGACCGTATGGATTAGGCCCAAGCAAAAACCCCAGCTACTTGAGACACTTAGACTAAGCCTAAAATACCAAGATCTCTCCATAAGGATGGTTTTTATACTGTACTTCCACAATCTGCTGGCAATACAAAAAGATTAGCTGCAGATCTCCTTAGGCTGAGTCATGGTGCTTTGGGGCAGGGACCATGCATATCATGGGAATATTTCACAGTTTCTGCTCTGTTTTCAGTGTATGACACCAAAACACCCACCTGATGACATCCTTTCAAGAGCAAAGGCAGCAATTTGCAGAATTCCGCTTCTTAGGGGAAGTGAGAAATTGCTGAGCTGACACCAAGTCCTGCAGTGTCCCTGTCACCTGCAGAGCCACCGCATCCTCGCCACGGTAGCGGGCATTGTGACAAAGGTTCTATGTCAGCTGGGTGTGGCAGCCAGGCGCCCCCTAGGGGATGGGGAGCCTGTCAGCCCCGGGCCTGTCACTGCCTGGTGTCTCTGCTGCCACCAGCCAGGCCTCTGAAAACTTGTCAAACCATGCCCAGACTTGGGGCCAGTTTGGCCCAAAGTCTGCAAGAGACAAGTCGGGAAGAAAGATATGGGACAGAGGGAGAAAGCGAAGGGAGCAGGAGAAAGGGAAGGAAGAATAAAAAGTAGTGTTGGGCTGCAGGAGTGAGATGGAGGAATTGCAAGAAAAGAGGCAGGAAGCAGGAGAGTGAGAGAAAAGGAAAGAAGAGACATGCAGCCAGACGAGGGCTTAGTGAGAGAGGATGGGACAGAGAAGAGGATGAGAAGGAAATAAGGCAAGGCTAGGACAGGCAAGGACAGGCAAGGCAAGGCTAGGCTGCAGGACATGTTTTTGCTTTATAGTTTCTAGCACATTCGTCTTCAGACGAGGAGGAAAGCCAGAAGACCGTATGGATTAGGCCCAAGCAAAAACCCCAGCTACTTGAGACACTTAGACTAAGCCTAAAATACCAAGATCTCTCCATAAGGATGGTTTTTATACTGTACTTCCACAATCTGCTGGCAGTACAAAAAAATAAGCTGCAGATCTCCTTAGGCTGAGTCATGGTGCTTTTGGGCAGGGACCATGCATATCATGGGACTATTTCACAGTTTCTGCTCTGTTTTCAGTGTATGACACCAAAACACCCACCTGATGACACCCTTTCAAGAGCAAAGGCAGCAATTTGCACAATTCCGCTTCTTAGGGGAAGTGAGAAATTGCTGAGCTGACACCAAGTCCTGCAGTGTCCCTGTCACCTGCAGAGCCACCGCATCCTCGCCACGGTAGCGGGCATTGTGACAAAGGTTCTATGTCAGCTGGGTGTGGCAGCCAGGCGCCCCCTAGGGGATGGGGAGCCTGTCAGCCCCGGGCCTGTCACTGCCTGGTGTCTCTGCTGCCACCAGCCAGGCCTCTGAAAACTTGTCAAACCATGCCCAGACTTGGGGCCAGTTTGGCCCAAAGTCTGCAAGAGACAAGTCGGGAAGAAAGATATGGGACAGAGGGAGAAAGCGAAGGGAGCAGGAGAAAGGGAAGGAAGAATAAAAAGTAGTGTTGGGCTGCAGGAGTGAGATGGAGGAATTGCAAGAAAAGAGGCAGGAAGCAGGAGAGTGAGAGAAAAGGAAAGAAGAGACATGCAGCCAGACGAGGGCTTAGTGAGAGAGGATGGGACAGAGAACAGGATGAGAAGGACATAAGGCAAGGCTAGGACAGGCAAGGACAGGCAAGGCAAGGCTAGGCTGCAGGACATGTTTTTGCTTTATAGTTTCTAGCACATTCGTCTTCAGACGAGGAGGAAAGCCAGAAGACCGTATGGATTAGGCCCAAGCAAAAACCCCAGCTACTTGAGACACTTAGACTAAGCCTAAAATACCAAGATCTCTCCATAAGGATGGTTTTTATACTGTACTTCCACAATCTGCTGGCAGTAAAAAAAATAAGCTGCAGATCTCCTTAGGCTGAGTCATGGTGCTTTGGGGCAGGGACCATGCATATCATGGGACTATTTCACAGTTTCTGCTCTGTTTTCAGTGTATGACACCAAAACACCCACCTGATGACATCCTTTCAAGAGCAAAGGCAGCAATTTGCACAATTCCGCTTCTTAGGGGAAGTGAGAAATTGCTGAGCTGACACCAAGTCCTGCAGTGTCCCTGTCACCTGCAGAGCCACCGCATCCTCGCCACAGTAGCGGGCATTGTGACAAAGGTTCTATGTCAGCTGGGTGTGGCAGCCAGGCGCCCCCTAGGGGATGGGGAGCCTGTCAGCCCCGGGCCTGTCACTGCCTGCTGGCCCTGCTGCCACCAGCCAGGCCTCTGAAAACTTGTCAAACCATGCCCAGACTTGGGGCCAGTTTGGCCCAAAGTCTGCAAGAGACAAGTCGGGAAGAAAGATATGGGACAGAGGGAGAAAGCGAAGGGAGCAGGAGAAAGGGAAGGAAGAATAAAAAGTAGTGTTGGGCTGCAGGAGTGAGATGGAGGAATTGCAAGAAAAGAGGCAGGAAGCAGGAGAGTGAGAGAAAAGGAAAGAAGAGACATGCAGCCAGGCGCGGGCTTAGTGAGAGAGGATGGGACAGAGAACAGGATGAAAAGGAAATAAGGCAAGGCTAGGACAGGCAAGGACAGGCAAGGCAAGGCTAGGCTGCAGGACATGTTTTTGCTTTATAGTTTCTAGCACATTCGTCTTCAGACGAGGAGGAAAGCCATAAGACCGTATGGATTAGGCCCAAGCAAAAACCCCAGCTACTTGAGACACTTAGACTAAGCCTAAAATACCAAGATCTCTCCATAAGGATGGTTTTTATACTGTACTTCCACAATCTGCTGGCAATACAAAAAGATTAGCTGCAGATCTCCTTAGGCTGAGTCATGGTGCTTTGGGGCAGGGACCATGCATATCATGGGAATATTTCACAGTTTCTGCTCTGTTTTCAGTGTATGACACCAAAACACCCACCTGATGACATCCTTTCAAGAGCAAAGGCAGCAATTTGCACAATTCCGCTTCTTAGGGGAAGTGAGAAATTGCTGAGCTGACACCAAGTCCTGCAGTGTCCCTGTCACCTGCAGAGCCACCGCATCCTCGCCACGGTAGCGGGCATTGTGACAAAGGTTCTATGTCAGCTGGGTGTGGCAGCCAGGCGCCCCCTAGGGGATGGGGAGCCTGTCAGCCCCGGGCCTGTCACTGCCTGGTGTCTCTGCTGCCACCAGCCAGGCCTCTGAAAACTTGTCAAACCATGCCCAGACTTGGGGCCAGTTTGGCCCAAAGTCTGCAAGAGACAAGTCGGGAAGAAAGATATGGGACAGAGGGAGAAAGCGAAGGGAGCAGGAGAAAGGGAAGGAAGAATAAAAAGTAGTGTTGGGCTGCAGGAGTGAGATGGAGGAATTGCAAGAAAAGAGGCAGGAAGCAGGAGAGTGAGAGAAAAGGAAAGAAGAGACATGCAGCCAGACGAGGGCTTAGTGAGAGAGGATGGGACAGAGAACAGGATGAGAAGGACATAAGGCAAGGCTAGGACAGGCAAGGACAGGCAAGGCAAGGCTAGGCTGCAGGACATGTTTTTGCTTTATAGTTTCTAGCACATTCGTCTTCAGACGAGGAGGAAAGCCAGAAGACCGTATGGATTAGGCCCAAGCAAAAACCCCAGCTACTTGAGACACTTAGACTAAGCCTAAAATACCAAGATCTCTCCATAAGGATGGTTTTTATACTGTACTTCCACAATCTGCTGGCAGTACAAAAAAATAAGCTGCAGATCTCCTTAGGCTGAGTCATGGTGCTTTTGGGCAGGGACCATGCATATCATGGGACTATTTCACAGTTTCTGCTCTGTTTTCAGTGTATGACACCAAAACACCCACCTGATGACATCCTTTCAAGAGCAAAGGCAGCAATTTGCACAATTCCGCTTCTTAGGGGAAGTGAGAAATTGCTGAGCTGACACCAAGTCCTGCAGTGTCCCTGTCACCTGCAGAGCCACCGCATCCTCGCCACGGTAGCGGGCATTGTGACAAAGGTTCTATGTCAGCTGGGTGTGGCAGCCAGGCGCCCCCTAGGGGATGGGGAGCCTGTCAGCCCCGGGCCTGTCACTGCCTGCTGGCCCTGCTGCCACCAGCCAGGCCTCTGAAAACTTGTCAAACCATGCCCAGACTTGGGGCCAGTTTGGCCCAAAGTCTGCAAGAGACAAGTCGGGAAGAAAGATATGGGACAGAGGGAGAAAGCGAAGGGAGCAGGAGAAAGGGAAGGAAGAATAAAAAGTAGTGTTGGGCTGCAGGAGTGAGATGGAGGAATTGCAAGAAAAGAGGCAGGAAGCAGGAGAGTGAGAGAAAAGGAAAGAAGAGACATGCAGCCAGGCGCGGGCTTAGTGAGAGAGGATGGGACAGAGAAGAGGATGAGAAGGAAATAAGGCAAGGCTAGGACAGGCAAGGACAGGCAAGGCAAGGCTAGGCTGCAGGACATGTTTTTGCTTTATAGTTTCTAGCACATTCGTCTTCAGACTAGGAGGAAAGCCATAAGACCGTATGGATTAGGCCCAAGCAAAAACCCCAGCTACTTGAGACACTTAGACTAAGCCTAAAATACCAAGATCTCTCCATAAGGATGGTTTTTATACTGTACTTCCACAATCTGCTGGCAGTAAAAAAAATAAGCTGCAGATCTCCTTAGGCTGAGTCATGGTGCTTTGGGGCAGGGACCATGCATATCATGGAAATATTTCACAGTTTCTGCTCTGTTTTCAGTGTATGACACCAAAACACCCACCTGATGACATCCTTTCAAGAGCAAAGGCAGCAATTTGCACAATTCTGCTTCTTAGGGGAAGTGAGAAATTGCTGAGCTGACACCAAGTCCTGCAGTGTCCCTGTCACCTGCAGAGCCACCGCATCCTCGCCACAGTAGCGGGCATTGTGACAAAGGTTCTATGTCAGCTGGGTGTGGCAGCCAGGCGCCCCCTAGGGGATGGGGAGCCTGTCAGCCCCGGGCCTGTCACTGCCTGCTGGCCCTGCTGCCACCAGCCAGGCCTCTGAAAACTTGTCAAACCATGCCCAGACTTGGGGCCAGTTTGGCCCAAAGTCTGCAAGAGACAAGTCGGGAAGAAAGATATGGGACAGAGGGAGAAAGCGAAGGGAGCAGGAGAAAGGGAAGGAAGAATAAAAAGTAGTGTTGGGCTGCAGGAGTGAGATGGAGGAATTGCAAGAAAAGAGGCAGGAAGCAGGAGAGTGAGAGAAAAGGAAAGAAGAGACATGCAGCCAGACGAGGGCTTAGTGAGAGAGGATGGGACAGAGAACAGGATGAGAAGGACATAAGGCAAGGCTAGGACAGGCAAGGACAGGCAAGGCAAGGCTAGGCTGCAGGACATGTTTTTGCTTTATAGTTTCTAGCACATTCGTCTTCAGACGAGGAGGAAAGCCAGAAGACCGTATGGATTAGGCCCAAGCAAAAACCCCAGCTACTTGAGACACTTAGACTAAGCCTAAAATACCAAGATCTCTCCATAAGGATGGTTTTTATACTGTACTTCCACAATCTGCTGGCAGTACAAAAAAATAAGCTGCAGATCTCCTTAGGCTGAGTCATGGTGCTTTTGGGCAGGGACCATGCATATCATGGGACTATTTCACAGTTTCTGCTCTGTTTTCAGTGTATGACACCAAAACACCCACCTGATGACATCCTTTCAAGAGCAAAGGCAGCAATTTGCACAATTCCGCTTCTTAGGGGAAGTGAGAAATTGCTGAGCTGACACCAAGTCCTGCAGTGTCCCTGTCACCTGCAGAGCCACCGCATCCTCGCCACGGTAGCGGGCATTGTGACAAAGGTTCTATGTCAGCTGGGTGTGGCAGCCAGGCGCCCCCTAGGGGATGGGGAGCCTGTCAGCCCCGGGCCTGTCACTGCCTGCTGGCCCTGCTGCCACCAGCCAGGCCTCTGAAAACTTGTCAAACCATGCCCAGACTTGGGGCCAGTTTGGCCCAAAGTCTGCAAGAGACAAGTCGGGAAGAAAGATATGGGACAGAGGGAGAAAGCGAAGGGAGCAGGAGAAAGGGAAGGAAGAATAAAAAGTAGTGTTGGGCTGCAGGAGTGAGATGGAGGAATTGCAAGAAAAGAGGCAGGAAGCAGGAGAGTGAGAGAAAAGGAAAGAAGAGACATGCAGCCAGACGAGGGCTTAGTGAGAGAGGATGGGACAGAGAAGAGGATGAGAAGGAAATAAGGCAAGGCTAGGACAGGCAAGGACAGGCAAGGCAAGGCTAGGCTGCAGGACATGTTTTTGCTTTATAGTTTCTAGCACATTCGTCTTCAGACGAGGAGGAAAGCCAGAAGACCGTATGGATTAGGCCCAAGCAAAAACCCCAGCTACTTGAGACACTTAGACTAAGCCTAAAATACCAAGATCTCTCCATAAGGATGGTTTTTATACTGTACTTCCACAATCTGCTGGCAGTACAAAAAAATAAGCTGCAGATCTCCTTAGGCTGAGTCATGGTGCTTTTGGGCAGGGACCATGCATATCATGGGACTATTTCACAGTTTCTGCTCTGTTTTCAGTGTATGACACCAAAACACCCACCTGATGACACCCTTTCAAGAGCAAAGGCAGCAATTTGCACAATTCCGCTTCTTAGGGGAAGTGAGAAATTGCTGAGCTGACACCAAGTCCTGCAGTGTCCCTGTCACCTGCAGAGCCACCGCATCCTCGCCACGGTAGCGGGCATTGTGACAAAGGTTCTATGTCAGCTGGGTGTGGCAGCCAGGCGCCCCCTAGGGGATGGGGAGCCTGTCAGCCCCGGGCCTGTCACTGCCTGGTGTCTCTGCTGCCACCAGCCAGGCCTCTGAAAACTTGTCAAACCATGCCCAGACTTGGGGCCAGTTTGGCCCAAAGTCTGCAAGAGACAAGTCGGGAAGAAAGATATGGGACAGAGGGAGAAAGCGAAGGGAGCAGGAGAAAGGGAAGGAAGAATAAAAAGTAGTGTTGGGCTGCAGGAGTGAGATGGAGGAATTGCAAGAAAAGAGGCAGGAAGCAGGAGAGTGAGAGAAAAGGAAAGAAGAGACATGCAGCCAGACGAGGGCTTAGTGAGAGAGGATGGGACAGAGAACAGGATGAGAAGGACATAAGGCAAGGCTAGGACAGGCAAGGACAGGCAAGGCAAGGCTAGGCTGCAGGACATGTTTTTGCTTTATAGTTTCTAGCACATTCGTCTTCAGACGAGGAGGAAAGCCAGAAGACCGTATGGATTAGGCCCAAGCAAAAACCCCAGCTACTTGAGACACTTAGACTAAGCCTAAAATACCAAGATCTCTCCATAAGGATGGTTTTTATACTGTACTTCCACAATCTGCTGGCAGTACAAAAAAATAAGCTGCAGATCTCCTTAGGCTGAGTCATGGTGCTTTTGGGCAGGGACCATGCATATCATGGGACTATTTCACAGTTTCTGCTCTGTTTTCAGTGTATGACACCAAAACACCCACCTGATGACATCCTTTCAAGAGCAAAGGCAGCAATTTGCACAATTCCGCTTCTTAGGGGAAGTGAGAAATTGCTGAGCTGACACCAAGTCCTGCAGTGTCCCTGTCACCTGCAGAGCCACCGCATCCTCGCCACGGTAGCGGGCATTGTGACAAAGGTTCTATGTCAGCTGGGTGTGGCAGCCAGGCGCCCCCTAGGGGATGGGGAGCCTGTCAGCCCCGGGCCTGTCACTGCCTGCTGGCCCTGCTGCCACCAGCCAGGCCTCTGAAAACTTGTCAAACCATGCCCAGACTTGGGGCCAGTTTGGCCCAAAGTCTGCAAGAGACAAGTCGGGAAGAAAGATATGGGACAGAGGGAGAAAGCGAAGGGAGAAGGAGAAAGGGAAGGAAGAATAAAAAGTAGTGTTGGGCTGCAGGAGTGAGATGGAGGAATTGCAAGAAAAGAGGCAGGAAGCAGGAGAGTGAGAGAAAAGGAAAGAAGAGACATGCAGCCAGGCGCGGGCTTAGTGAGAGAGGATGGGACAGAGAAGAGGATGAGAAGGAAATAAGGCAAGGCTAGGACAGGCAAGGACAGGCAAGGCAAGGCTAGGCTGCAGGACATGTTTTTGCTTTATAGTTTCTAGCACATTCGTCTTCAGACTAGGAGGAAAGCCATAAGACCGTATGGATTAGGCCCAAGCAAAAACCCCAGCTACTTGAGACACTTAGACTAAGCCTAAAATACCAAGATCTCTCCATAAGGATGGTTTTTATACTGTACTTCCACAATCTGCTGGCAGTAAAAAAAATAAGCTGCAGATCTCCTTAGGCTGAGTCATGGTGCTTTGGGGCAGGGACCATGCATATCATGGAAATATTTCACAGTTTCTGCTCTGTTTTCAGTGTATGACACCAAAACACCCACCTGATGACATCCTTTCAAGAGCAAAGGCAGCAATTTGCACAATTCCGCTTCTTAGGGGAAGTGAGAAATTGCTGAGCTGACACCAAGTCCTGCAGTGTCCCTGTCACCTGCAGAGCCACCGCATCCTCGCCACAGTAGCGGGCATTGTGACAAAGGTTCTATGTCAGCTGGGTGTGGCAGCCAGGCGCCCCCTAGGGGATGGGGAGCCTGTCAGCCCCGGGCCTGTCACTGCCTGCTGGCCCTGCTGCCACCAGCCAGGCCTCTGAAAACTTGTCAAACCATGCCCAGACTTGGGGCCAGTTTGGCCCAAAGTCTGCAAGAGACAAGTCGGGAAGAAAGATATGGGACAGAGGGAGAAAGCGAAGGGAGCAGGAGAAAGGGAAGGAAGAATAAAAAGTAGTGTTGGGCTGCAGGAGTGAGATGGAGGAATTGCAAGAAAAGAGGCAGGAAGCAGGAGAGTGAGAGAAAAGGAAAGAAGAGACATGCAGCCAGACGAGGGCTTAGTGAGAGAGGATGGGACAGAGAACAGGATGAGAAGGACATAAGGCAAGGCTAGGACAGGCAAGGACAGGCAAGGCAAGGCTAGGCTGCAGGACATGTTTTTGCTTTATAGTTTCTAGCACATTCGTCTTCAGACGAGGAGGAAAGCCAGAAGACCGTATGGATTAGGCCCAAGCAAAAACCCCAGCTACTTGAGACACTTAGACTAAGCCTAAAATACCAAGATCTCTCCATAAGGATGGTTTTTATACTGTACTTCCACAATCTGCTGGCAGTACAAAAAAATAAGCTGCAGATCTCCTTAGGCTGAGTCATGGTGCTTTTGGGCAGGGACCATGCATATCATGGGACTATTTCACAGTTTCTGCTCTGTTTTCAGTGTATGACACCAAAACACCCACCTGATGACATCCTTTCAAGAGCAAAGGCAGCAATTTGCACAATTCCGCTTCTTAGGGGAAGTGAGAAATTGCTGAGCTGACACCAAGTCCTGCAGTGTCCCTGTCACCTGCAGAGCCACCGCATCCTCGCCACGGTAGCGGGCATTGTGACAAAGGTTCTATGTCAGCTGGGTGTGGCAGCCAGGCGCCCCCTAGGGGATGGGGAGCCTGTCAGCCCCGGGCCTGTCACTGCCTGCTGGCCCTGCTGCCACCAGCCAGGCCTCTGAAAACTTGTCAAACCATGCCCAGACTTGGGGCCAGTTTGGCCCAAAGTCTGCAAGAGACAAGTCGGGAAGAAAGATATGGGACAGAGGGAGAAAGCGAAGGGAGCAGGAGAAAGGGAAGGAAGAATAAAAAGTAGTGTTGGGCTGCAGGAGTGAGATGGAGGAATTGCAAGAAAAGAGGCAGGAAGCAGGAGAGTGAGAGAAAAGGAAAGAAGAGACATGCAGCCAGGCGCGGGCTTAGTGAGAGAGGATGGGACAGAGAAGAGGATGAGAAGGAAATAAGGCAAGGCTAGGACAGGCAAGGACAGGCAAGGCAAGGCTAGGCTGCAGGACATGTTTTTGCTTTATAGTTTCTAGCACATTCGTCTTCAGACTAGGAGGAAAGCCATAAGACCGTATGGATTAGGCCCAAGCAAAAACCCCAGCTACTTGAGACACTTAGACTAAGCCTAAAATACCAAGATCTCTCCATAAGGATGGTTTTTATACTGTACTTCCACAATCTGCTGGCAGTAAAAAAAATAAGCTGCAGATCTCCTTAGGCTGAGTCATGGTGCTTTGGGGCAGGGACCATGCATATCATGGAAATATTTCACAGTTTCTGCTCTGTTTTCAGTGTATGACACCAAAACACCCACCTGATGACATCCTTTCAAGAGCAAAGGCAGCAATTTGCACAATTCCGCTTCTTAGGGGAAGTGAGAAATTGCTGAGCTGACACCAAGTCCTGCAGTGTCCCTGTCACCTGCAGAGCCACCGCATCCTCGCCACAGTAGCGGGCATTGTGACAAAGGTTCTATGTCAGCTGGGTGTGGCAGCCAGGCGCCCCCTAGGGGATGGGGAGCCTGTCAGCCCCGGGCCTGTCACTGCCTGCTGGCCCTGCTGCCACCAGCCAGGCCTCTGAAAACTTGTCAAACCATGCCCAGACTTGGGGCCAGTTTGGCCCAAAGTCTGCAAGAGACAAGTCGGGAAGAAAGATATGGGACAGAGGGAGAAAGCGAAGGGAGCAGGAGAAAGGGAAGGAAGAATAAAAAGTAGTGTTGGGCTGCAGGAGTGAGATGGAGGAATTGCAAGAAAAGAGGCAGGAAGCAGGAGAGTGAGAGAAAAGGAAAGAAGAGACATGCAGCCAGACGAGGGCTTAGTGAGAGAGGATGGGACAGAGAACAGGATGAGAAGGACATAAGGCAAGGCTAGGACAGGCAAGGACAGGCAAGGCAAGGCTAGGCTGCAGGACATGTTTTTGCTTTATAGTTTCTAGCACATTCGTCTTCAGACGAGGACGAAAGCCAGAAGACCGTATGGATTAGGCCCAAGCAAAAACCCCAGCTACTTGAGACACTTAGACTAAGCCTAAAATACCAAGATCTCTCCATAAGGATGGTTTTTATACTGTACTTCCACAATCTGCTGGCAGTAAAAAAAATAAGCTGCAGATCTCCTTAGGCTGAGTCATGGTGCTTTGGGGCAGGGACCATGCATATCATGGGACTATTTCACAGTTTCTGCTCTGTTTTCAGTGTATGACACCAAAACACCCACCTGATGACATCCTTTCAAGAGCAAAGGCAGCAATTTGCACAATTCCGCTTCTTAGGGGAAGTGAGAAATTGCTGAGCTGACACCAAGTCCTGCAGTGTCCCTGTCACCTGCAGAGCCACCGCATCCTCGCCACGGTAGCGGGCATTGTGACAAAGGTTCTATGTCAGCTGGGTGTGGCAGCCAGGCGCCCCCTAGGGGATGGGGAGCCTGTCAGCCCCGGGCCTGTCACTGCCTGCTGGCCCTGCTGCCACCAGCCAGGCCTCTGAAAACTTGTCAAACCATGCCCAGACTTGGGGCCAGTTTGGCCCAAAGTCTGCAAGAGACAAGTCGGGAAGAAAGATATGGGACAGAGGGAGAAAGCGAAGGGAGCAGGAGAAAGGGAAGGAAGAATAAAAAGTAGTGTTGGGCTGCAGGAGTGAGATGGAGGAATTGCAAGCAAAGAGGCAGTAAGCAGGAGAGTGAGAGAAAAGGAAAGAAGAGACATGCAGCCAGACGAGGGCTTAGTGAGAGAGGATGGGACAGAGAAGAGGATGAGAAGGAAATAAGGCAAGGCTAGGACAGGCAAGGACAGGCAAGGCAAGGCTAGGCTGCAGGACATGTTTTTGCTTTATAGTTTCTAGCACATTCGTCTTCAGACGAGGAGGAAAGCCATAAGACCGTATGGATTAGGCCCAAGCAAAAACCCCAGCTACTTGAGACACTTAGACTAAGCCTAAAATACCAAGATCTCTCCATAAGGATGGTTTTTATACTGTACTTCCACAATCTGCTGGCAGTACAAAAAAATAAGCTGCAGATCTCCTTAGGCTGAGTCATGGTGCTTTTGGGCAGGGACCATGCATATCATGGGACTATTTCACAGTTTCTGCTCTGTTTTCAGTGTATGACACCAAAACACCCACCTGATGACATCCTTTCAAGAGCAAAGGCAGCAATTTGCACAATTCCGCTTCTTAGGGGAAGTGAGAAATTGCTGAGCTGACACCAAGTCCTGCAGTGTCCCTGTCACCTGCAGAGCCACCGCATCCTCGCCACGGTAGCGGGCATTGTGACAAAGGTTCTATGTCAGCTGGGTGTGGCAGCCAGGCGCCCCCTAGGGGATGGGGAGCCTGTCAGCCCCGGGCCTGTCACTGCCTGCTGGCCCTGCTGCCACCAGCCAGGCCTCTGAAAACTTGTCAAACCATGCCCAGACTTGGGGCCAGTTTGGCCCAAAGTCTGCAAGAGACAAGTCGGGAAGAAAGATATGGGACAGAGGGAGAAAGCGAAGGGAGCAGGAGAAAGGGAAGGAAGAATAAAAAGTAGTGTTGGGCTGCAGGAGTGAGATGGAGGAATTGCAAGAAAAGAGGCAGGAAGCAGGAGAGTGAGAGAAAAGGAAAGAAGAGACATGCAGCCAGGCGCGGGCTTAGTGAGAGAGAATGGGACAGAGAACAGGATGAAAAGGAAATAAGGCAAGGCTAGGACAGGCAAGGACAGGCAAGGCAAGGCTAGGCTGCAGGACATGTTTTTGCTTTATAGTTTCTAGCACATTCGTCTTCAGACTAGGAGGAAAGCCATAAGACCGTATGGATTAGGCCCAAGCAAAAACCCCAGCTACTTGAGACACTTAGACTAAGCCTAAAATACCAAGATCTCTCCATAAGGATGGTTTTTATACTGTACTTCCACAATCTGCTGGCAATACAAAAAGATAAGCTGCAGATCTCCTTAGGCTGAGTCATGGTGCTTTGGGGCAGGGACCATGCATATCATGGGACTATTTCACAGTTTCTGCTCTGTTTTCAGTGTATGACACCAAAACGCCCACCTGATGACATCCTTTCAAGAGCAAAGGCAGCAATTTGCACAATTCCGCTTCTTAGGGGAAGTGAGAAATTGCTGAGCTGACACCAAGTCCTGCGGTGTCCCTGTCACCTGCAGAGCCACCGCATCCTCGCCACGGTAGCGGGCATTGTGACAAAGGTTCTATGTCAGCTGGGTGTGGCAGCCAGGCGCCCCCTAGGGGATGGGGAGCCTGTCAGCCCCGGGCCTGTCACTGCCTGCTGGCCCTGCTGCCACCAGCCAGGCCTCTGAAAACTTGTCAAACCATGCCCAGACTTGGGGCCAGTTTGGCCCAAAGTCTGCAAGAGACAAGTCGGGAAGAAAGATATGGGACAGAGGGAGAAAGCGAAGGGAGCAGGAGAAAGGGAAGGAAGAATAAAAAGTAGTGTTGGGCTGCAGGAGTGAGATGGAGGAATTGCAAGAAAAGAGGCAGGAAGCAGGAGAGTGAGAGAAAAGGAAAGAAGAGACATGCAGCCAGGCGCGGGCTTAGTGAGAGAGGATGGGACAGAGAAGAGGATGAGAAGGAAATAAGGCAAGGCTAGGACAGGCAAGGACAGGCAAGGCAAGGCTAGGCTGCACGACATGTTTTTGCTTTATAGTTTCTAGCACATTCGTCTTCAGACTAGGAGGAAAGCCATAAGACCGTATGGATTAGGCCCAAGCAAAAACCCCAGCTACTTGAGACACTTAGACTAAGCCTAAAATACCAAGATCTCTCCATAAGGATGGTTTTTATACTGTACTTCCACAATCTGCTGGCAGTAAAAAAAATAAGCTGCAGATCTCCTTAGGCTGAGTCATGGTGCTTTGGGGCAGGGACCATGCATATCATGGAAATATTTCACAGTTTCTGCTCTGTTTTCAGTGTATGACACCAAAACACCCACCTGATGACATCCTTTCAAGAGCAAAGGCAGCAATTTGCAGAATTCCGCTTCTTAGGGGAAGTGAGAAATTGCTGAGCTGACACCAAGTCCTGCAGTGTCCCTGTCACCTGCAGAGCCACCGCATCCTCGCCACAGTAGCGGGCATTGTGACAAAGGTTCTATGTCAGCTGGGTGTGGCAGCCAGGCGCCCCCTAGGGGATGGGGAGCCTGTCAGCCCCGGGCCTGTCACTGCCTGCTGGCCCTGCTGCCACCAGCCAGGCCTCTGAAAACTTGTCAAACCATGCCCAGACTTGGGGCCAGTTTGGCCCAAAGTCTGCAAGAGACAAGTCGGGAAGAAAGATATGGGACAGAGGGAGAAAGCGAAGGGAGCAGGAGAAAGGGAAGGAAGAATAAAAAGTAGTGTTGGGCTGCAGGAGTGAGATGGAGGAATTGCAAGAAAAGAGGCAGGAAGCAGGAGAGTGAGAGAAAAGGAAAGAAGAGACATGCAGCCAGGCGCGGGCTTAGTGAGAGAGGATGGGACAGAGAAGAGGATGAGAAGGAAATAAGGCAAGGCTAGGACAGGCAAGGACAGGCAAGGCAAGGCTAGGCTGCAGGACATGTTTTTGCTTTATAGTTTCTAGCACATTCGTCTTCAGACTAGGAGGAAAGCCATAAGACCGTATGGATTAGGCCCAAGCAAAAACCCCAGCTACTTGAGACACTTAGACTAAGCCTAAAATACCAAGATCTCTCCATAAGGATGGTTTTTATACTGTACTTCCACAATCTGCTGGCAGTAAAAAAAATAAGCTGCAGATCTCCTTAGGCTGAGTCATGGTGCTTTGGGGCAGGGACCATGCATATCATGGGACTATTTCACAGTTTCTGCTCTGTTTTCAGTGTATGACACCAAAACACCCACCTGATGACATCCTTTCAAGAGCAAAGGCAGCAATTTGCACAATTCCGCTTCTTAGGGGAAGTGAGAAATTGCTGAGCTGACACCAAGTCCTGCAGTGTCCCTGTCACCTGCAGAGCCACCGCATCCTCGCCACAGTAGCGGGCATTGTGACAAAGGTTCTATGTCAGCTGGGTGTGGCAGCCAGGCGCCCCCTAGGGGATGGGGAGCCTGTCAGCCCCGGGCCTGTCACTGCCTGCTGGCCCTGCTGCCACCAGCCAGGCCTCTGAAAACTTGTCAAACCATGCCCAGACTTGGGGCCAGTTTGGCCCAAAGTCTGCAAGAGACAAGTCGGGAAGAAAGATATGGGACAGAGGGAGAAAGCGAAGGGAGCAGGAGAAAGGGAAGGAAGAATAAAAAGTAGTGTTGGGCTGCAGGAGTGAGATGGAGGAATTGCAAGAAAAGAGGCAGGAAGCAGGAGAGTGAGAGAAAAGGAAAGAAGAGACATGCAGCCAGGCGCGGGCTTAGTGAGAGAGGATGGGACAGAGAACAGGATGAGAAGGACATAAGGCAAGGCTAGGACAGGCAAGGACAGGCAAGGCAAGGCTAGGCTGCAGGACATGTTTTTGCTTTATAGTTTCTAGCACATTCGTCTTCAGACGAGGAGGAAAGCCAGAAGACCGTTTGGATTAGGCCCAAGCAAAAACCCCAGCTACTTGAGACACTTAGACTAAGCCTAAAATACCAAGATCTCTCCATAAGGATGGTTTTATACTGTACTTCCACAATCTGCTGGCAATACAAAAAGATAAGCTGCAGATCTCCTTAGGCTGAGTCATGGTGCTTTGGGGCAGGGACCATGCATATCATGGGAATATTTCACAGTTTCTGCTCTGTTTTCAGTGTATGACACCAAAACACCCACCTGATGACATCCTTTCAAGAGCAAAGGCAGCAATTTGCAGAATTCCGCTTCTTAGGGGAAGTGAGAAATTGCTGAGTTGACACCAAGTCCTGCAGTGTCCCTGTCACCTGCAGAGCCACCGCATCCTCGCCACGGTAGCGGGCATTGTGACAAAGGTTCTATGTCAGCTGGGTGTGGCAGCCAGGCGCCCCCTAGGGGATGGGGAGCCTGTCAGCCCCGGGCCTGTCACTGCCTGGTGTCTCTGCTGCCACCAGCCAGGCCTCTGAAAACTTGTCAAACCATGCCCAGACTTGGGGCCAGTTTGGCCCAAAGTCTGCAAGAGACAAGTCGGGAAGAAAGATATGGGACAGAGGGAGAAAGCGAAGGGAGCAGGAGAAAGGGAAGGAAGAATAAAAAGTAGTGTTGGGCTGCAGGAGTGAGATGGAGGAATTGCAAGAAAAGAGGCAGGAAGCAGGAGAGTGAGAGAAAAGGAAAGAAGAGACATGCAGCCAGGCGCGGGCTTAGTGAGAGAGGATGGGACAGAGAACAGGATGAAAAGGAAATAAGGCAAGGCTAGGACAGGCAAGGACAGGCAAGGCAAGGCTAGGCTGCAGGACATGTTTTTGCTTTATAGTTTCTAGCACATTCGTCTTCAGACGAGGAGGAAAGCCAGAAGACCGTATGGATTAGGCCCAAGCAAAAACCCCAGCTACTTGAGACACTTAGACTAAGCCTAAAATACCAAGATCTCTCCATAAGGATGGTTTTTATACTGTACTTCCACAATCTGCTGGCAGTACAAAAAAATAAGCTGCAGATCTCCTTAGGCTGAGTCATGGTGCTTTTGGGCAGGGACCATGCATATCATGGGACTATTTCACAGTTTCTGCTCTGTTTTCAGTGTATGACACCAAAACACCCACCTGATGACATCCTTTCAAGAGCAAAGGCAGCAATTTGCAGAATTCCGCTTCTTAGGGGAAGTGAGAAATTGCTGAGCTGACACCAAGTCCTGCAGTGTCCCTGTCACCTGCAGAGCCACCGCATCCTCGCCACGGTAGCGGGCATTGTGACAAAGGTTCTATGTCAGCTGGGTGTGGCAGCCAGGCGCCCCCTAGGGGATGGGGAGCCTGTCAGCCCCGGGCCTGTCACTGCCTGGTGTCTCTGCTGCCACCAGCCAGGCCTCTGAAAACTTGTCAAACCATGCCCAGACTTGGGGCCAGTTTGGCCCAAAGTCTGCAAGAGACAAGTCGGGAAGAAAGATATGGGACAGAGGGAGAAAGCGAAGGGAGCAGGAGAAAGGGAAGGAAGAATAAAAAGTAGTGTTGGGCTGCAGGAGTGAGATGGAGGAATTGCAAGAAAAGAGGCAGGAAGCAGGAGAGTGAGAGAAAAGGAAAGAAGAGACATGCAGCCAGACGAGGGCTTAGTGAGAGAGGATGGGACAGAGAAGAGGATGAGAAGGAAATAAGGCAAGGCTAGGACAGGCAAGGACAGGCAAGGCAAGGCTAGGCTGCAGGACATGTTTTTGCTTTATAGTTTCTAGCACATTCGTCTTCAGACGAGGAGGAAAGCCAGAAGACCGTATGGATTAGGCCCAAGCAAAAACCCCAGCTACTTGAGACACTTAGACTAAGCCTAAAATACCAAGATCTCTCCATAAGGATGGTTTTTATACTGTACTTCCACAATCTGCTGGCAGTACAAAAAAATAAGCTGCAGATCTCCTTAGGCTGAGTCATGGTGCTTTTGGGCAGGGACCATGCATATCATGGGACTATTTCACAGTTTCTGCTCTGTTTTCAGTGTATGACACCAAAACACCCACCTGATGACATCCTTTCAAGAGCAAAGGCAGCAATTTGCACAATTCCGCTTCTTAGGGGAAGTGAGAAATTGCTGAGCTGACACCAAGTCCTGCAGTGTCCCTGTGACCTGCAGAGCCACCGCATCCTTGCCACGGTAGCGGGCATTGTGACAAAGGTTCTATGTCAGCTGGGTGTGGCAGCCAGGCGCCCCCTAGGGGATGGGGAGCCTGTCAGCCCCGGGCCTGTCACTGCCTGCTGGCCCTGCTGCCACCAGCCAGGCCTCTGAAAACTTGTCAAACCATGCCCAGACTTGGGGCCAGTTTGGCCCAAAGTCTGCAAGAGACAAGTCGGGAAGAAAGATATGGGACAGAGGGAGAAAGCGAAGGGAGCAGGAGAAAGGGAAGGAAGAATAAAAAGTAGTGTTGGGCTGCAGGAGTGAGATGGAGGAATTGCAAGAAAAGAGGCAGGAAGCAGGAGAGTGAGAGAAAAGGAAAGAAGAGACATGCAGCCAGACGAGGGGTTAGTGAGAGAGGATGGGACAGAGAACAGGATGAGAAGGACATAAGGCAAGGCTAGGACAGGCAAGGACAGGCAAGGCAAGGCTAGGCTGCAGGACATGTTTTTGCTTTATAGTTTCTAGCACATTCGTCTTCAGACGAGGAGGAAAGCCAGAAGACCGTATGGATTAGGCCCAAGCAAAAACCCCAGCTACTTGAGACACTTAGACTAAGCCTAAAATACCAAGATCTCTCCATAAGGATGGTTTTTATACTGTACTTCCACAATCTGCTGGCAGTAAAAAAAATAAGCTGCAGATCTCCTTAGGCTGAGTCATGGTGCTTTGGGGCATGGACCATGCATATCATGGGACTATTTCACAGTTTCTGCTCTGTTTTCAGTGTATGACACCAAAACACCCACCTGATGACATCCTTTCAAGAGCAAAGGCAGCAATTTGCACAATTCCGCTTCTTAGGGGAAGTGAGAAATTGCTGAGCTGACACCAAGTCCTGCGGTGTCCCTGTCACCTGCAGAGCCACCGCATCCTCGCCACGGTAGCGGGCATTGTGACAAAGGTTCTATGTCAGCTGGGTGTGGCAGCCAGGCGCCCCCTAGGGGATGGGGAGCCTGTCAGCCCCGGGCCTGTCACTGCCTGCTGGCCCTGCTGCCACCAGCCAGGCCTCTGAAAACTTGTCAAACCATGCCCAGACTTGGGGCCAGTTTGGCCCAAAGTCTGCAAGAGACAAGTCGGGAAGAAAGATATGGGACAGAGGGAGAAAGCGAAGGGAGCAGGAGAAAGGGAAGGAAGAATAAAAAGTAGTGTTGGGCTGCAGGAGTGAGATGGAGGAATTGCAAGAAAAGAGGCAGGAAGCAGGAGAGTGAGAGAAAAGGAAAGAAGAGACATGCAGCCAGGCGCGGGCTTAGTGAGAGAGGATGGGACAGAGAAGAGGATGAGAAGGAAATAAGGCAAGGCTAGGACAGGCAAGGACAGGCAAGGCAAGGCTAGGCTGCAGGACATGTTTTTGCTTTATAGTTTCTAGCACATTCGTCTTCAGACGAGGAGGAAAGCCAGAAGACCGTATGGATTAGGCCCAAGCAAAAACCCCAGCTACTTGAGACACTTAGACTAAGCCTAAAATACCAAGATCTCTCCATAAGGATGGTTTTTATACTGTACTTCCACAATCTGCTGGCAGTACAAAAAAATAAGCTGCAGATCTCCTTAGGCTGAGTCATGGTGCTTTTGGGCAGGGACCATGCATATCATGGGACTATTTCACAGTTTCTGCTCTGTTTTCAGTGTATGACACCAAAACACCCACCTGATGACATCCTTTCAAGAGCAAAGGCAGCAATTTGCACAATTCCGCTTCTTAGGGGAAGTGAGAAATTGCTGAGCTGACACCAAGTCCTGCAGTGTCCCTGTGACCTGCAGAGCCACCGCATCCTCGCCACGGTAGCGGGCATTGTGACAAAGGTTCTATGTCAGCTGGGTGTGGCAGCCAGGCGCCCCCTAGGGGATGGGGAGCCTGTCAGCCCCGGGCCTGTCACTGCCTGCTGGCCCTGCTGCCACCAGCCAGGCCTCTGAAAACTTGTCAAACCATGCCCAGACTTGGGGCCAGTTTGGCCCAAAGTCTGCAAGAGACAAGTCGGGAAGAAAGATATGGGACAGAGGGAGAAAGCGAAGGGAGCAGGAGAAAGGGAAGGAAGAATAAAAAGTAGTGTTGGGCTGCAGGAGTGAGATGGAGGAATTGCAAGAAAAGAGGCAGGAAGCAGGAGAGTGAGAGAAAAGGAAAGAAGAGACATGCAGCCAGACGAGGGCTTAGTGAGAGAGGATGGGACAGAGAACAGGATGAGAAGGACATAAGGCAAGGCTAGGACAGGCAAGGACAGGCAAGGCAAGGCTAGGCTGCAGGACATGTTTTTGCTTTATAGTTTCTAGCACATTCGTCTTCAGACGAGGAGGAAAGCCAGAAGACCGTATGGATTAGGCCCAAGCAAAAACCCCAGCTACTTGAGACACTTAGACTAAGCCTAAAATACCAAGATCTCTCCATAAGGATGGTTTTTATACTGTACTTCCACAATCTGCTGGCAGTAAAAAAAATAAGCTGCAGATCTCCTTAGGCTGAGTCATGGTGCTTTGGGGCATGGACCATGCATATCATGGGACTATTTCACAGTTTCTGCTCTGTTTTCAGTGTATGACACCAAAACACCCACCTGATGACATCCTTTCAAGAGCAAAGGCAGCAATTTGCACAATTCCGCTTCTTAGGGGAAGTGAGAAATTGCTGAGCTGACACCAAGTCCTGCGGTGTCCCTGTCACCTGCAGAGCCACCGCATCCTCGCCACGGTAGCGGGCATTGTGACAAAGGTTCTATGTCAGCTGGGTGTGGCAGCCAGGCGCCCCCTAGGGGATGGGGAGCCTGTCAGCCCCGGGCCTGTCACTGCCTGCTGGCCCTGCTGCCACCAGCCAGGCCTCTGAAAACTTGTCAAACCATGCCCAGACTTGGGGCCAGTTTGGCCCAAAGTCTGCAAGAGACAAGTCGGGAAGAAAGATATGGGACAGAGGGAGAAAGCGAAGGGAGCAGGAGAAAGGGAAGGAAGAATAAAAAGTAGTGTTGGGCTGCAGGAGTGAGATGGAGGAATTGCAAGAAAAGAGGCAGGAAGCAGGAGAGTGAGAGAAAAGGAAAGAAGAGACATGCAGCCAGGCGCGGGCTTAGTGAGAGAGGATGGGACAGAGAAGAGGATGAGAAGGAAATAAGGCAAGGCTAGGACAGGCAAGGACAGGCAAGGCAAGGCTAGGCTGCACGACATGTTTTTGCTTTATAGTTTCTAGCACATTCGTCTTCAGACTAGGAGGAAAGCCATAAGACCGTATGGATTAGGCCCAAGCAAAAACCCCAGCTACTTGAGACACTTAGACTAAGCCTAAAATACCAAGATCTCTCCATAAGGATGGTTTTTATACTGTACTTCCACAATCTGCTGGCAGTAAAAAAAATAAGCTGCAGATCTCCTTAGGCTGAGTCATGGTGCTTTGGGGCAGGGACCATGCATATCATGGAAATATTTCACAGTTTCTGCTCTGTTTTCAGTGTATGACACCAAAACACCCACCTGATGACATCCTTTCAAGAGCAAAGGCAGCAATTTGCAGAATTCCGCTTCTTAGGGGAAGTGAGAAATTGCTGAGCTGACACCAAGTCCTGCAGTGTCCCTGTCACCTGCAGAGCCACCGCATCCTCGCCACAGTAGCGGGCATTGTGACAAAGGTTCTATGTCAGCTGGGTGTGGCAGCCAGGCGCCCCCTAGGGGATGGGGAGCCTGTCAGCCCCGGGCCTGTCACTGCCTGCTGGCCCTGCTGCCACCAGCCAGGCCTCTGAAAACTTGTCAAACCATGCCCAGACTTGGGGCCAGTTTGGCCCAAAGTCTGCAAGAGACAAGTCGGGAAGAAAGATATGGGACAGAGGGAGAAAGCGAAGGGAGCAGGAGAAAGGGAAGGAAGAATAAAAAGTAGTGTTGGGCTGCAGGAGTGAGATGGAGGAATTGCAAGAAAAGAGGCAGTAAGCAGGAGAGTGAGAGAAAAGGAAAGAAGAGACATGCAGCCAGGCGCGGGCTTAGTGAGAGAGGATGGGACAGAGAACAGGATGAGAAGGAAATAAGGCAAGGCTAGGACAGGCAAGGACAGGCAAGGCAAGGCTAGGCTGCAGGACATGTTTTTGCTTTATAGTTTCTAGCACATTCGTCTTCAGACGAGGAGGAAAGCCAGAAGACCGTATGGATTAGGCCCAAGCAAAAACCCCAGCTACTTGAGACACTTAGACTAAGCCTAAAATACCAAGATCTCTCCATAAGGATGGTTTTTATACTGTACTTCCACAATCTGCTGGCAATACAAAAAGATAAGCTGCAGATCTCCTTAGGCTGAGTCATGGTGCTTTGGGGCAGGGACCATGCATATCACGGGAATATTTCACAGTTTCTGCTCTGTTTTCAGTGTATGACACCAAAACACCCACCTGATGACATCCTTTCAAGAGCAAAGGCAGCAATTTGCACAATTCCGCTTCTTAGGGGAAGTGAGAAATTGCTGAGCTGACACCAAGTCCTGCAGTGTCCCTGTCACCTGCAGAGCCACCGCATCCTCGCCTCGGTAGCGGGCATTGTGACAAAGGTTCTATGTCAGCTGGGTGTGGCAGCCAGGCGCCCCCTAGGGGATGGGGAGCCTGTCAGCCCCGGGCCTGTCACTGCCTGGTGTCTCTGCTGCCACCAGCCAGGCCTCTGAAAACTTGTCAAACCATGCCCAGACTTGGGGCCAGTTTGGCCCAAAGTCTGCAAGAGACAAGTCGGGAAGAAAGATATGGGACAGAGGGAGAAAGCGAAGGCAGCAGGAGAAAGGGAAGGAAGAATAAAAAGTAGTGTTGGGCTGCAGGAGTGAGATGGAGGAATTGCAAGAAAAGAGGCAGGAAGCAGGAGAGTGAGAGAAAAGGAAAGAAGAGACATGCAGCCAGGCGCGGGCTTAGTGAGAGAGGATGGGACAGAGAAGAGGATGAGAAGGAAATAAGGCAAGGCTAGGACAGGCAAGGACAGGCAAGGCAAGGCTAGGCTGCAGGACATGTTTTTGCTTTATAGTTTCTAGCACATTCGTCTTCAGACGAGGAGGAAAGCCAGAAGACCGTATGGATTAGGCCCAAGCAAAAACCCCAGCTACTTGAGACACTTAGACTAAGCCTAAAATACCAAGATCTCTCCATAAGGATGGTTTTTATACTGTACTTCCACAATCTGCTGGCAGTAAAAAAAATAAGCTGCAGATCTCCTTAGGCTGAGTCATGGTGCTTTGGGGCATGGACCATGCATATCATGGGACTATTTCACAGTTTCTGCTCTGTTTTCAGTGTATGACACCAAAACACCCACCTGATGACATCCTTTCAAGAGCAAAGGCAGCAATTTGCACAATTCCGCTTCTTAGGGGAAGTGAGAAATTGCTGAGCTGACACCAAGTCCTGCGGTGTCCCTGTCACCTGCAGAGCCACCGCATCCTCGCCACGGTAGCGGGCATTGTGACAAAGGTTCTATGTCAGCTGGGTGTGGCAGCCAGGCGCCCCCTAGGGGATGGGGAGCCTGTCAGCCCCGGGCCTGTCACTGCCTGCTGGCCCTGCTGCCACCAGCCAGGCCTCTGAAAACTTGTCAAACCATGCCCAGACTTGGGGCCAGTTTGGCCCAAAGTCTGCAAGAGACAAGTCGGGAAGAAAGATATGGGACAGAGGGAGAAAGCGAAGGGAGCAGGAGAAAGGGAAGGAAGAATAAAAAGTAGTGTTGGGCTGCAGGAGTGAGATGGAGGAATTGCAAGAAAAGAGGCAGGAAGCAGGAGAGTGAGAGAAAAGGAAAGAAGAGACATGCAGCCAGGCGCGGGCTTAGTGAGAGAGGATGGGACAGAGAAGAGGATGAGAAGGAAATAAGGCAAGGCTAGGACAGGCAAGGACAGGCAAGGCAAGGCTAGGCTGCACGACATGTTTTTGCTTTATAGTTTCTAGCACATTCGTCTTCAGACTAGGAGGAAAGCCATAAGACCGTATGGATTAGGCCCAAGCAAAAACCCCAGCTACTTGAGACACTTAGACTAAGCCTAAAATACCAAGATCTCTCCATAAGGATGGTTTTTATACTGTACTTCCACAATCTGCTGGCAGTAAAAAAAATAAGCTGCAGATCTCCTTAGGCTGAGTCATGGTGCTTTGGGGCAGGGACCATGCATATCATGGAAATATTTCACAGTTTCTGCTCTGTTTTCAGTGTATGACACCAAAACACCCACCTGATGACATCCTTTCAAGAGCAAAGGCAGCAATTTGCAGAATTCCGCTTCTTAGGGGAAGTGAGAAATTGCTGAGCTGACACCAAGTCCTGCAGTGTCCCTGTCACCTGCAGAGCCACCGCATCCTCGCCACAGTAGCGGGCATTGTGACAAAGGTTCTATGTCAGCTGGGTGTGGCAGCCAGGCGCCCCCTAGGGGATGGGGAGCCTGTCAGCCCCGGGCCTGTCACTGCCTGCTGGCCCTGCTGCCACCAGCCAGGCCTCTGAAAACTTGTCAAACCATGCCCAGACTTGGGGCCAGTTTGGCCCAAAGTCTGCAAGAGACAAGTCGGGAAGAAAGATATGGGACAGAGGGAGAAAGCGAAGGGAGCAGGAGAAAGGGAAGGAAGAATAAAAAGTAGTGTTGGGCTGCAGGAGTGAGATGGAGGAATTGCAAGAAAAGAGGCAGTAAGCAGGAGAGTGAGAGAAAAGGAAAGAAGAGACATGCAGCCAGGCGCGGGCTTAGTGAGAGAGGATGGGACAGAGAACAGGATGAGAAGGAAATAAGGCAAGGCTAGGACAGGCAAGGACAGGCAAGGCAAGGCTAGGCTGCAGGACATGTTTTTGCTTTATAGTTTCTAGCACATTCGTCTTCAGACGAGGAGGAAAGCCAGAAGACCGTATGGATTAGGCCCAAGCAAAAACCCCAGCTACTTGAGACACTTAGACTAAGCCTAAAATACCAAGATCTCTCCATAAGGATGGTTTTTATACTGTACTTCCACAATCTGCTGGCAATACAAAAAGATAAGCTGCAGATCTCCTTAGGCTGAGTCATGGTGCTTTGGGGCAGGGACCATGCATATCACGGGAATATTTCACAGTTTCTGCTCTGTTTTCAGTGTATGACACCAAAACACCCACCTGATGACATCCTTTCAAGAGCAAAGGCAGCAATTTGCACAATTCCGCTTCTTAGGGGAAGTGAGAAATTGCTGAGCTGACACCAAGTCCTGCAGTGTCCCTGTCACCTGCAGAGCCACCGCATCCTCGCCTCGGTAGCGGGCATTGTGACAAAGGTTCTATGTCAGCTGGGTGTGGCAGCCAGGCGCCCCCTAGGGGATGGGGAGCCTGTCAGCCCCGGGCCTGTCACTGCCTGGTGTCTCTGCTGCCACCAGCCAGGCCTCTGAAAACTTGTCAAACCATGCCCAGACTTGGGGCCAGTTTGGCCCAAAGTCTGCAAGAGACAAGTCGGGAAGAAAGATATGGGACAGAGGGAGAAAGCGAAGGCAGCAGGAGAAAGGGAAGGAAGAATAAAAAGTAGTGTTGGGCTGCAGGAGTGAGATGGAGGAATTGCAAGAAAAGAGGCAGGAAGCAGGAGAGTGAGAGAAAAGGAAAGAAGAGACATGCAGCCAGGCGCGGGCTTAGTGAGAGAGGATGGGACAGAGAAGAGGATGAGAAGGAAATAAGGCAAGGCTAGGACAGGCAAGGACAGGCAAGGCAAGGCTAGGCTGCAGGACATGTTTTTGCTTTATAGTTTCTAGCACATTCGTCTTCAGACGAGGAGGAAAGCCATAAGACCGTATGGATTAGGCCCAAGCAAAAACCCCAGCTACTTGAGACACTTAGACTAAGCCTAAAATACCAAGATCTCTCCATAAGGATGGTTTTTATACTGTACTTCCACAATCTGCTGGCAGTAAAAAAAATAAGCTGCAGATCTCCTTAGGCTGAGTCATGGTGCTTTGGGGCAGGGACCATGCATATCATGGAAGTATTTCACAGTTTCTGCTCTGTTTTCAGTGTATGACACCAAAACACCCACCTGATGACATCCTTTCAAGAGCAAAGGCAGCAATTTGCACAATTCCGCTTCTTAGGGGAAGTGAGAAATTGCTGAGCTGACACCAAGTCCTGCAGTGTCCCTGTCACCTGCAGAGCCACCGCATCCTCGCCACAGTAGCGGGCATTGTGACAAAGGTTCTATGTCAGCTGGGTGTGGCAGCCAGGCGCCCCCTAGGGGATGGGGAGCCTGTCAGCCCCGGGCCTGTCACTGCCTGCTGGCCCTGCTGCCACCAGCCAGGCCTCTGAAAACTTGTCAAACCATGCCCAGACTTGGGGCCAGTTTGGCCCAAAGTCTGCAAGAGACAAGTCGGGAAGAAAGATATGGGACAGAGGGAGAAAGCGAAGGGAGCAGGAGAAAGGGAAGGAAGAATAAAAAGTAGTGTTGGGCTGCAGGAGTGAGATGGAGGAATTGCAAGAAAAGAGGCAGTAAGCAGGAGAGTGAGAGAAAAGGAAAGAAGAGACATGCAGCCAGACGAGGGCTTAGTGAGAGAGGATGGGACAGAGAAGAGGATGAGAAGGAAATAAGGCAAGGCTAGAACAGGCAAGGACAGGCAAGGCAAGGCTAGGCTGCAGGACATGTTTTTGCTTTATAGTTTCTAGCACATTCGTCTTCAGACGAGGAGGAAAGCCATAAGACCGTATGGATTAGGCCCAAGCAAAAACCCCAGCTACTTGAGACACTTAGACTAAGCCTAAAATACCAAGATCTCTCCATAAGGATGGTTTTTATACTGTACTTCCACAATCTGCTGGCAGTAAAAAAAATAAGCTGCAGATCTCCTTAGGCTGAGTCATGGTGCTTTGGGGCAGGGACCATGCATATCATGGAAATATTTCACATTTCCTGCTCTGTTTTCAGTGTATGACACCAAAACACCCACCTGATGACATCCTTTCAAGAGCAAAGGCAGCAATTTGCACAATTCCGCTTCTTAGGGGAAGTGAGAAATTGCTGAGCTGACACCAAGTCCTGCAGTGTCCCTGTCACCTGCAGAGCCACCGCATCCTCGCCACAGTAGCGGGCATTGTGACAAAGGTTCTATGTCAGCTGGGTGTGGCAGCCAGGCGCCCCCTAGGGGATGGGGAGCCTGTCAGCCCCGGGCCTGTCACTGCCTGCTGGCCCTGCTGCCACCAGCCAGGCCTCTGAAAACTTGTCAAACCATGCCCGGACTTGGGGCCAGTTTGGCCCAAAGTCTGCAAGAGACAAGTCGGGAAGAAAGATATGGGACAGAGGGAGAAAGCGAAGAGAGCAGGAGAAAGGGAAGGAAGAATAAAAAGTAGTGTTGGGCTGCAGGAGTGAGATGGAGGAATTGCAAGAAAAGAGGCAGGAAGCAGGAGAGTGAGAGAAAAGGAAAGAAGAGACATGCAGCCAGACGAGGGGTTAGTGAGAGAGGATGGGACAGAGAACAGGATGAGAAGGAAATAAGGCAAGGCTAGGACAGGCAAGGACAGGCAAGGCAAGGCTAGGCTGCAGGACATGTTTTTGCTTTATAGTTTCTAGCACATTCGTCTTCAGACTAGGAGGAAAGCCATAAGACCGTATGGATTAGGCCCAAGCAAAAAGCCCAGCTACTTGAGACACTTAGACTAAGCCTAAAATACCAAGATCTCTCCATTAGGATGGTTTTTATACTGTACTTCCACAATCTGCTGGCAGTACAAAAAAATAAGCTGCAGATCTCCTTAGGCTGAGTCATGGTGCTTTTGGGCAGGGACCATGCATATCAGGGGAATATTTCACAGTTTCTGCTCTGTTTTCAGTGTATGACACCAAAACACCCATCTGATGACATCCTTTCAAGAGCAAAGGCAGCAATTTGCAGAATTCTGCTTCTTAGGGGAAGTGAGAAATTGCTGAGTAGACACCAAGTCCTGCAGTGTCCCTGTCACCTGCAGAGTCACTGCATCATCGCCACGGTAGCGGGCATTGTGACAAAGGTTCAATGTCAGCTGGGCGTGGCAGCCAGGCGCCCCCTAGGGGATGGGGAGCATGTCAGCCCCGGGCCTGTCACTGCCTGCTGGCCGTGCTGCCACCAGCCAGGCCTCTGAAAACTTGTCAAACCATGCCCAGACTTGGGACCAGTTTGGCCCAAAGTCTCCAAGAGACAAGTCGGGAAGAAAGATATGGGACAGAGGGAGAAAGCGAAGGGAGCAGGAGAAAGGGAAGGAAGAATAAAAAGTAGTGTTGGGCTACGGGAGTAAGATGGAGGAATTGCAAGAAAAGAGGCAGGAAGCAGGAGAGTGAGAGAAAAGGAAAGAAGAGACATGCAGCCAGACGAGGGGTTAGTGAGAGAGGATGGGACAGAGAACAGGATGAGAAGGAAATAAGGCAAGGCTAGGACAGGCAAGGACAGGCAAGGCAAGGCTAGGCTGCAGGACATGTTTTTGCTTTATAGTTTCTAGCACATTCGTCTTCAGACTAGGAGGAAAGCCATAAGACCGTATGGATTAGGCCCAAGCAAAAACCCCAGCTACTTGAGACACTTAGACTAAGCCTTAAAAAAGGAAGATCTCTCAATTACGATGGTTTTTATACTGTACTTCCACAATCTGCTGGCAGAACAAAAAATTAATCTGCAGATCTCCTTAGGCTGAGTCATGGTGCTTTGGGGCAGGGACCCTGCATATCATGGGAATATTTCACAGTTTCTGCTCTGTTTTCAGTGTATGACACCCAAACACCCACCTGATGACATCCTTTCAAGAGCAAAGGCAGCAATTTGCAGAATTCTGCTTCTTAGGGGAAGTGAGAAATTGCTGACCTGACACCAAGTCCTGCAGTGTCCCTGTCACCTGCAGAGCCACTGCATCCTCGCCACGGTAGCAGGCATTGTGACAAAGGTTCTATGTCAGCTGGGTGTGGCAGCCAGGCGCCCCCTAGGGGATGGGGACCCTGTCAGCCCCGGGCCTGTCACTGCCTGCTGGCCCTTCAGTCACCAGCCAGGCCTCTGAAAACTTGTCAAACCATGCCCAGACTTGGGAACAGTTTGGCCCAAAGTCTGCAAGAGACAAGCCGGGACGAAAGACATGGGACAGAGGGAGAAAGCGAAGAGAGCAGGAGAAAGGGAAGGAAGAATAAAAAGTAGTGTTGGGCTGCAGGAGTGAGATGGAGGAATTGCAAGAAAAGAGGCAGGAAGCAGGAGAGTGAGAGAAAAGGAAAGAAGAGACAGGCAGTAGGACGAGGGGTTAGTGAGAGAGGATGGGACAGAGAACAGGATGAGGAGGAAATAAGGCAAGGGTAGGACAGGCAAGGACAGGCAAGGCAAGGCTAGGCTGCAGGACATTTTTTTGCTTTATAGTTTCTAGCACATTCGTCTTCAGACTAGGAGGAAAGCCATAAGACCGTATGGATTAGGCCCAAGCAAAAACCCCAGCTACTTGAGACACTTAGACTAAGCGTAAAATACCAAGATCTCTCCATAAGGATGGTTTTTATACTGTACTTCCAAAATCTGCTGGCAGTACAAAAAAATAAGCTGCAGATCTCCTTAGGCTGAGTCATGGTGCTTTGGGGCAGGGACCCTGCATATCATGGGAATATTTCACAGTTTCTGCTCCGTTTTCAGTGTATGACACCCAAACACCCACCTGATGACATCCTTTCAAGAGCAAAGGCAGCAATTTGCAGAATTCCGCTTCTTAGGGGAAGTGAGAAATTGCTGAGCTGACACCAAGTCCTGCGGTGTCCCTGTTACCTGCAGAGCCACAGCATCCTCGCCACGGAAGCGGGCATTGTGACAAAGGTTCTATGTCAGCTGGGTGTGGCAGCCAGGCGCCCACTAGGGCATGGGGAGCCTGTCAGCCCCGGGCGTGTCACTGCCTGGAGTCCCTGCTGCCACCATCCAGGCCTCTGAAAACTTGTCAAACCATGCCCAGACTTGGGGCCAGTTTGGCCCAAAGTCTCCAAGAGACAAGTCGGGAAGAAAGATATGGGACAGAGGGAGAGAGCGAAGGGAGCAGGAGAAAGGGAAGGAAGAATAAAAAGTAGTGTTGGGCTGCAGGAGTGAGATGGAGGAATTGCAAGAAAAGAGGCAGGACGCAGGAGAGTGGGAGAAAAGGAAAGAAGAGACATGCAGCCAGACGAGGGGTTAGTGAGAGAGGATGGGACAGAGAACAGGATGAGAAGGAAATAAGGCAAGGCTAGGACAGGCAAGGACAGGCAAGGCAAGGCTAGGCTGCAGGACATTTTTTTACTTTATATTTTCTAGCACATTCGTCTTCAGACTAGGAGGAAAGCCATAAAACCGTATGGATTAGGCCCAAGCAAAAACCCCAGCTACTTGAGACACTTAGACTAAGCCTAAAATAGGAAGATCTCTCCATAAGGATGGTTTTTATACTGTACTTCCACAATCTGCTGGCAGTACAATAAAATAAGCTGCAGATCTTCTTAGGCTGAGTCATGGTGCTTTGGGGCAGGGACCATGCATATCATGAGAATATTTCACAGTTTCTGCTCTGTTTTCAGTGTATGACACTCGAACACCCACCTGATGACATCCTTTCAAGAGCAAAGGTAGCAATTTGCAGAATTCCGCTTCTTAGGGGAAGTGAGAAATTGCTGAGTAGACACCAAGTCCTGCAGTGTCCCTGTCACCTGCAGAGTCACTGCATCCTCGCCACGGTAGCGGGCATTGTGACAAAGGTTCTATGTCAGCTGGGTGTGGCAGCCAGGCACCCCCTAGGGGATGGGGAGCCTGTCAGCCCCGGGCCTGTCACTGCCTTGTGTCCATGCTGCCACCAGCCAGGCCTCTGAAGTCTTGTGAAACCATGCCCAGACTTGGGGCCAGTTTGGCCCAAAGTCTCCAAGAGACAAGTCGGGAAGAAAGATATGGGACAGAGGGAGAAAGCGAAGGCAGCAGGAGAAAGGGAAGGAAGAATAAAAAGTAGTGTTGGGCTGCAGGAGTGAGATGGAGGAATTGCAAGAAAAGAGGCAGGAAGCAGGAGAGTGAGAGAAAAGGAAAGAAGAGACATGTAGCCAGACGAGGGGTTAGTGAGACAGGATGGGACAGAGAACAGGATGAGAAGGAAATAAGGCAAGGCAAGAACAGGCAAGGACAGGCAAGGCAAGGCTAGGCTGCAGGACATGTTTTTGCTTTATAGTTTCTAGCACATTCGTCTTCAGACTAGGAGGAAAGCCATAAAACTGTATGGATTAGGCCCAAGCAAAAACCCCAGCTACTTGAGACACTTAGACTAAGCGTAAAATAGGAAGATCTCTCCATAAGGATGGTTTTTATACTGTACTTCCACAATCTGCTGGCAGTACAAAAAAATAAGCTGCAGATCTCCTTAGGCTGAGTCATGGTGCTTTGGGGCAGGGACCCTGCGTATCATGGGAATATTTCACATTTCCTGCTCTGTTTTCAGTGTATGACACCCAAACACCCACCTGATGACATCCTTTCAAGAGCAAAGGCAGCAATTTGCAGAATTCCGCTTCTTAGGGGAAGTGAGAAATTGCTGAGCTGACACCAAGTCCTGCGGTGTCCCTGTCACCTGCAGAGCCACCGCATCCTCGCCACGGAAGCGGGCATTGTGACAAAGGTTCTATGTCAGCTGGGTGTGGCAGCCAGGCGCCCCCTAGGGCATGGGGAGCCTGTCAGCCCCGGGCGTGTCACTGCCTGCTGGCCCTGCTGCCACCAGCCAGGCCTCTGAAAACTTGTCAAACCGTGCTCAGACTTGGGGCCAGCTTGGCCCAAAGTCTCCAAGAGACAAGTCGGGAAGAAAGATATGGGACAGAGGGAGAAAGCGAAGGGAGCAGGAGAAAGGGAAGGAAGAATAAAAAGTAGTGTTGGGCTGCAGGAGTGAGATGGAGGAATTGCAAGAAAAGAGGCAGGACGGAGGAGAGTGGGAGAAAAGGAAAGAAGAGACATGCAGCCAGACGAGGGGTTAGTGAGAGAGGATGGGACAGAGAACAGGATGAGAAGGAAATAAGGCAAGGCTAGGACAGGCAAGGACAGGCAAGGCAAGGCTAGGCTGCAGGACATTTTTTTGCTTTATATTTTCTAGCACATTCGTCTTCAGACTAGGAGGAAAGCCATAAAACCGTATGGATTAGGCCCAAGCAAAAACCCCAGCTACTTGAGACACTTACACTAAGCCTAAAATACCAAGATCTCTCCATAAGGATGGTTTTTATACTGTACTTCCACAATCTGCTGGCAGTACAATAAAATAAGCTGCAGATCTTCTTAGGCTGAGTCATGGTGCTTTGGGGCAGGGACCATGCATATCATGAGAATATTTCACAGTTTCTGCTCTGTTTTCAGTGTATGACACTCGAACACCCACCTGATGACATCCTTTCAAGAGCAAATGTAGCAATTTGCAGAATTCCGCTTCTTAGGGGAAGTGAGAAATTGCTGAGTAGACACCAAGTCCTGCAGTGTCCCTGTCACCTGCAGAGTCACTGCATCCTCGCCACGGTAGCGGGCATTGTGACAAAGGTTCTATGTCAGCTGGGTGTGGCAGCCAGGCACCCCCTAGGGGATGGGGAGCCTGTCAGCCCCGGGCCTGTCACTGCCTTGTGTCCATGCTGCCACCAGCCAGGCCTCTGAAGTCTTGTGAAACCATGCCCAGACTTGGGGCCAGTTTGGCCCAAAGTCTCCAAGAGACAAGTCGGGAAGAAAGATATGGGACAGAGGGAGAAAGCGAAGGCAGCAGGAGAAAGGGAAGGAAGAATAAAAAGTAGTGTTGGGCTGCAGGAGGGAGATGGAGGAATTGCAAGAAAAGAGGCAGGAAACAGGAGAGTGGGAGAAAAGGAAAGAAGAGACATGCAGCCAGACGTGGGGTTAGTGAGAGAGGATGGGACAGAGAAGAGGATGAGAAGGAAAAAAGGCAAGGCTAGGACAGGCAAGGACAGGCAAGGCAAGGCTAGGCTGCAGGACATTTTTTTGCTTTATATTTTCTAGCACATTCGACTTCAGACTAGGAGGAAAGCCATAAAACCGTATGGATTAGGCCCAAGCAAAAACCCCAGCTACTTGAGACACTTAGACTAAGCCTAAAATAGGAAGATCTCTCCATAAGGATGGTTTTTATACTGTACTTCCACAATCTGCTGGCAGTACAAAAAAATAAACTGCAGATCTCCTTAGGCTGAGTCATGGTGCTTTTGGGCAGGGACCATGCATATCATGGGAATATTTCACAGTTTCTCCTCTGTTTTCAGTGTATGACACCCAAACACCCACCTGATGACATCCTTTCAAGAGCAAAGGCAGCAATTTGCAGAATTCCGCTTCTTAGGGGAAGTGAGAAATTGCTGAGCTGACACCAAGTCCTGCGGTGTCCTTGTCACCTGCAGAGCCACCGCATCCTCGCCACAGAAGCGGGCATTGTGACAAAGGTTCTATGTCAGCTGGGTGTGGCAGCCAGGCGCCCCCTAGGGCATGGGGAGCCTTTCAGCCCCAGGCCTGTCACTGCCTGCTGGCCCTGCTGCCACCAGCCAGGCCTCTGAAAACTTGTCAAACCATGCTCAGACTTGGGGCCAGTTTGGCCCAAAGTCTCCAAGAGACAAGTCGGGAAGAAAGATATGGGACAGAGGGAGAAAGCGAAGGGAGCAGGAGAAAGGGAAGGAAGAATAAAAAGTAGTGTTGGGCTGCAGGAGTGAGATGGAGGAATTGCAAGAAAAGAGGCAGGAAGCAGGAGAGTGTGAGAAAAGGAAAGAAGAGACAGGCAGTAGGACGAGGGGTTAGTGAGAGAGGATGTGACAGAGAACAGGATGAGAAGGAAATAAGGCAAGGCTAGGACAGGCAAGGACAGGCAACGCAAGGCTAGGCTGCAGGACATGTTTTTGCTTTATAGTTTCTAGCACATTCGTCTTCAGACTAGGAGGAAAGCCATAAGACCGTATGGATTAGGCCCAAGCAAAAACCCCAGCTACTTGAGACACTTAGACTAAGCCTAAAATACCAAGATCTCTCCATAAGGATGGTTTTTATACTGTACTTCCACAATCTGCTGGCAGTACAAAAAAATAAGCTGCAGATCTCCTTAGGCTGCGTCATGGTGCTTTGGGGCAGGGACCATGCATATAATGGGAATATTTCACAGTTTCTGCTCTGTTTTCAGTGTATGACACCAAAACACCCACCTGATGACATCCTTTCAAGAGCAAAGGCAGCAATTTGCACAATTCCGCTTCTTTGGGGAAGTGAGAAATTGCTGAGCTGACACCAAGTCCTGCGGTGTCCCTGTCACCTGCAGAGCCACCGCATCCTCGCCACGGTAGCGGGCATTGTGACAAAGGTTCTAAGTCAGCTGGGTGTGGCAGCCAGGCGCCCCCTAGGGCATGGGGAGCCTGTCAGCCCCGGGCCTGTCACTGCCTGGTGTCCCTGCTGCCACCAGCCAGGCCTCTGAAAACTTGTCAAACCGTGCTCAGACTTGGGAACAGTTTGGCCCAAAGTCTCCAAGAGACAAGTCGGGAAGAAAGATATGGGACAGAGGGAGAAAGCGAAGGGAGCAGGAGAAAGGGAAGGAAGAATAAAAAGTAGTGTTGGGCTGCAGGAGTGAGATGGAGGAATTGCAAGAAAAGAGGCAGGAAGCAGGAGAGTGGGAGAAAAGGAAAGAAGAGACATGCAGCCAGACGAGGGGTTAGTGAGAGAGGATGTGACAGAGAACAGGATGAGAAGGAAAGAAGGCAAGGCTAGGACAGGCAAGGACAGGCAAGGCAAGGCTAGGCTGCAGGACATGTTTTTGCTTCATAGTTTCTAGCACATTCATCTTCAGACTAGGAGGAAAGCCATAAGACCGTATGGATTAGGCCCAAGCAAGAACCCCAGCTACTTGAGACACTTAGACTAAGCCTAAAATACCAAGATCTCTCCATAAGGATGGTTTTTATACTGTACTTCCACAATCTGCTGGCAGTATAAAAAAATAAGCTGCGGATCTCCTTAGGCTGAGTCATGGTGCTTTGCGCCCGGGACCATGCATATCATGGGAATATTTCACAGTTTCTGTTCTGTTTTCAGTGTATGACACCAAAACACACATCTGATGACATCCTTACAAGAGCAAATGCAGCAATTTGCAGAATTCTGCTTCTTAGGGGAAGTGAGAAATTGCTGAGCCTACACCAAGTCGTGCAGTGTCCCTGTCACCTGCAGAGTCACCGCATCCTCGCCACGGTAGCGGGCATTGTGACAAAGGTTCAATGTCAGCTGGGTGTGGCAGCCAGGCGCCCCCTAGGGGTTGGGGAGCCTGTCAGCCCCGGGCCTGTCACTGCCTGGTGTCCCTGCTGCCACCAGCCAGGCCTCTGAAAACTTGTCAAACCATGCCCAGACTTGGGAACAGTTTGGCCCAAAGTCTCCAAGAGACAAGTCGGGAAGAGAGATATGGGACAGAGGGAGAAAGCGAAGGGAGCAGGAGAAAGGGAAGGAAGAATAAAATGTAGCGTTGGGCTGCAGGATTGAGATGGAGGAATTGCAAGAAAAGAGGCAGGAAGCAGGAGAGTGAGAGAAAAGGAAAGAAGAGACATGCAGCCAGACGAGGGTTTAGTGAGAGAGGATGGGACAGAGAACAGGATGAGAAGGAAAGAAGGCAAGGCTAGGACAGGCAAGGCAAGGCTAGGCTGCAGGACATGTTTTTGCTTTATGGTTTCTAGCACATTCGTCTTCAGACTAGCAGGAAAGCAATAAGACCGTATGGATTAGGCCCAAGCAAAAACCCCAGCTACCTGAGACACTTAGACTAAGCCTAAAATACCAAGATCTCTCCATAAGGATGGTTTTTATACTGTACTTCCACAATCTGCTGGCAGTACAAAAAAATAAGCTGCAGATCTCCTTAGGCTGAGTCATGGTGCTTTGGGGCAGGGACCATGTGTATCATGGGAATATTTCACAGTTTCTCCTCTGCTTTCAGTGTATGACACCAAAACACCCATCTGATGACATCCTTTCAAGAGCAAAGGCAGCAATTTGCAGAATTCCGCTTCTTAGGGGAAGTGAGAAATTGCTGAGCCTACACCAAGTCCTGCAGTGTCCCTGTCACCTGCAGAGTCACTGCATCCTCGCCACGGTAGCGGGCATTGTGACAAAGGTTCTATGTCAGCAGGGTGTGGCAGCCAGGCGCCCGCTAGGGGATGGGGAGCCTGTCAGCCCCGGTCCTGTCACTGCCTGCTGGCCCTTCTGTCACCAGCCAGGCCTCTGAAAAATTGTCAAACCATGCCCAGACTTGGGAACAGTTTGGCCCAAAGTCTCCAAGAGACAAGACGGGAAGAAAGATATGGGACAGAGGGAGAAAGCGAAGGGAGCAGGAGAAAGGGAAGGAAGAATAAAAACTAGTGTTGGGCTGCAGGAGTGAGATGGAGGAATTGCAAGAAAAGAGGCAGGAAGCAGGAGAGTGAGAGAAAAGGAAAGAAGAGACATGCAGCCAGACGAGGGTTTAGTGAGAGAGGATGGGACAGAGAACAGGATGAGAAGGAAATAAGGCAAGGCTAGGACAGGCAAGGACAGGCAAGGCAAGGCTAGGCTGCAGGACATGTTTTTGTTTTATAGTTTCTAGCACATTCGTCTTCAGACTAGGAGGAAAGCCATAAAACCGTATGGATTAGGCCCAAGCAAAAACCCCAGCTTCCTGAGACACTTAGACTAAGCCTAAAATACCAAGATCTGTCCATAAGGATGGTTTTTATACTGTACTTCCACAATCTGCTGGCAGTACAAAAAAATAAGCTGCAGATCTCCTTAGGCTGAGTCATGGTGCTTTGGGGCAGGGACCCTGCATATCATGGGAATATTTCACAGTTTCTGCTCTGCTTTGAGTGTATGACACCAAAACACCCGCCTGATGACATCCTTTCAAGAGCAAAGGCAGCAATTTGCAGAATTCCCTGTCACCTGCAGAGTCAACGCATCCTCGCCACGGTAGCGGGCATTGTGACAAAGGTTCTATGTCAGCTGGGTGTGGCAGCCAGGCGCCCCCTAGGGGATGGGGAGCCTTTCAGCCCTGGGCCTGTCACTGCCTGCTGGCCCTGCTGTCACCAGCCAGGCCTCTGAAAACTTGTCAAACCATGCCCAGACTTAGAGCCAATTTGGCCCAAAGTCTCCAAGAGACAAGTCGGGAAGGACGATATGGGAGAGAGGGAGAAAGCAAAGGGAGCAGGAGAAAGGGAAGGAAGAATAAAATGTAGCGTTGGGCTGCAGGATTGAGATGGAGGAATTGCAAGAAAAGAGGCAGGAAGCAGGAGAGTGAGAGAAAACGAAAGAAGAGACATGCAGCCAGACGAGGGCTTAGTGAGAGAGGATGGGACAGAGAACAGGATGAGAAGGAAATAAGGCAAGGCAAGGACAAGCAAGGCAAGGCTAGGCTGCAGGACAATTTTTTGCTTTATGGTTTCTTACACATTCGTCTACAGACGAGGAGGAAAGCCATAAGACCGTATGGATTAGGCCCAAGCAAAAACCCCAGCTACTTGAGACACTTAGACTAAGCCTAAAATACCAAGATCTCTCCATAAGGATGGTTTTTATACTGTACTTCCACAATCTGCTGGCAGTAAAAAAAAATACGCTGCAGATCTCCTTAGGCTGAGTCATAGTGCTTTGGTGCAGGAACCATGCATATCTTGGGAATATTTCACCGTTTCTGCTCTGTTTACAGTGTATGACACCAAAACACCCACCTGATGACATCCTTTCAAGAGCCAAGGCAACAATTTGCAGAATTCCGCTTCTTAGGGGAAGTGAGAAATTGCTGAGTTGACACCAAGTCCTGCAGTGTCCCTGTCACCTGCAGAGCCACCGCATCCTCGCCACGGTAGCAGGCATTGTGACAAAGGTTCTATGTCAGCTGGGTGTGGCAGCCACGCGCCCCCTAGGGGATAGGGAACCTGTCAGCCCCGGCCCAGGCACTGCCTGGTGTCCCTGCTGCCACCAGCCAGGCCTCTGAAAACTTGGCAAACCATGCCCAGACTTGGGAACAGTTTGGCCCAAAGTCTCCAACAGACAAGTCGGGAAGGACGATATGGGAGAGAGGGAGAAAGCGAAGGGAGCAGGAGAAGGGGAAGGAAGAATAAAAAGTAGTGTTGGGCTGCACGATTGAGATGGAGGAATTGCAAGAAAAGAGGCAGGAAGCAGGAGAGTGAGAGAAAAGGAAAGAAGAGACATGGAGCCAGACGAGGGCTTAGTGAGAGAGGATGGGACAAAGAACAGAATGAGAAGGAAAGAAGGCAAGGCAAGGACAGGCAAGGACAGGCAAGGACAGGCAAGGCAAGACTAGGCACCAGGACCTATTTTTGCTTTATGGTTTCTAACACATTTGTCTTCAGACTAGGAGGAAAGCCATATGACAGTATGGATTAGGCCCAAGCAAAAACCCCAGCTACCTGAGACACTTAGACTAAGCCTGAAATACGAAGGTCTCTCCATAAGGATGGTTTTTATACCGTACTTCCACAATCTGCTGGCAGTACAAAAAAAGAAGCTGCAGATCTCCTTAGGCTGAGTCATAGTGCTTTGGTGCAGGGACCATGCATATCACTGGAATATTTCACCGTTTCTGCTCTGGTTTTCAGTGTATTACACCAAAACATACACCTGTTGACATCCTTTCAAGAGCAAAGGCAGCAATTTGCAGAATTCTGCTTCTTTGGGGAAGTGAGAAATTGCTGAGCTGACACCAAGTCCTGCAGTGTCCCTGTCACCTGCAGAGTCACCGCATCTTCGCCACGGTAGCGGGCATTGTGACAAAGGTTCTATGTCAGCTGGGTGTGGCAGCCAGGCGCCCCGTAGGGGATGGGGAGCCTGTCAGCCCCGGGCATGTCACTGCCTGCTGTCCCTGCTGTCACCAACCAGGCCTCTGAAAACTTGTCAAACCATGGCCAGACTTAGAGCCAGTTTGGCCCAAAGTCTGCAAGAGACAAGTCGGGAAGAAAGATATGGGACAGAGGGAGAAAGCGAAGGGAGCAGGAGAAAGGGAAGGACGAATAAAAAGTAGCATTTGTCTTCAGGAGTGAGATGGAGGAATGGCAAGAAAGGAGGCAGAAAGCAGGAGAGTGAGAGAAAAGGAAAGAAGAGACAGGCAGCCAGACGAGGGGTTAGTGAGAGAGGATGGGACAGAGAACAGAATGTGAAGGACATAAGGCAAGGCAAGGACAGGAAAGGCAAGGCTAGGTTTCAAGACATTTTTTTGCTTTATATTTTCTAGCACACTCGTGTTCAGACTAGGAGGAAATCCATAAGACCATATGGATTAGGCCCAAGCAAAAACCCCAGCTACCTGAGACACTTAGACTAAGCCTAAAATACGAAGGTCTCTCCATAAGGATGGTTTTTATACGTACTTCTACAATCTGCTGGCAGTACAAAAAAAGAAGCTGCAGATCTCCTTAGGCTGAGTCATGGTGCTTTGGTGCAGGCACCATGCATATCATGAGAATATTTCTCCGTTTCTGGTCAGTTTACAGTGTATTACACCAAAACACCCACCTGATGACATCCTCTCAAGAGCAAATGCAGCAATTTGCAGAATTCCACTTCTTTGGGGAAGCCAGAAATTACTGAGCTGACACCAAGTCCTGCAGTGTCCCTGTCACCTGCAGAGTCACCGCATCCTCACCACGGTAGCGGGCATTGTGACAAAGGTTCTATGTCAGCTGGGTGTGGCAGTCACGCGCCCCGTAGGGGATGGGGAGCCTGTCAGCCCCGTGCCTGACACTGCCTGCTGTCCCTGCTATCACCAGCCAGGCCTCTGAAAACCTGACAAACCATGCCCAGACTTAGAGCCAATTTGGCCCAAAGTCTCCAACAGACAAGTCGGGAAGAAAGATATGGGCCAGAGGGAGAAAGCGAAGGGAGCAGGAGAAAGGGAAGGAAGAATAAAAAGTAGTGTTGGGCTGCAGGATTGAGATGGAGGAATTGCAAGAAAAGAGGCAGGAAGCAGGAGAGGGAGAGAAAAGGAAAGAAGAGACATGCAGTAGGACGAGGGGTTAGTGAGAGAGGATGGGACAGAGAATAGGATGAGAATGAAAGAAGGAAAGGCAAGGCAAGGCAAGGACAGGCAAGGCAAGGCTAGGCTGCAGGACATGTTTTTGCTTCATAATTTCTAGCACATTCGTCTTCAGACTAGGAGGAAAGCCATAAGACCGTATGGATTAGGCCCAAGTGAAAACCCCAGCTACCTGAGACACTTAGACTAAGCCTGAAATACGAAGATCTCTCCATAAGGATGGTTTTTATACGTACTTCCACAATCTGCTGGCAGTACAAAAAAATAAGCTGCAGATCTCCTTAGGCTGAGTCATATTGCTATGGTGCAGGGACCATGCATATCACTGGAATATTTCACCGTTTCTGCTCTGGTTTTCAGTGTATTACACCAAAACATACACCTGATGACATCCTTTCAAGAGCAAAGGCAGCAATTTGCAGAATTCCGCTTCTTTGGGGAAGTGAGAAATTGCTGAGCTGACACCAAGTCCTGCAGTGTCCCTGTCACCTGCAGAGTCACCGCATCCTCGCCACGGTAGCGGGCATTGTGACAAAGGTTCTATGTCAGCTGGGTGTGGCAGCCAGGCGCCCCGTAGGGGATGGGGAGCCTGTCAGCCCCAGGCCTGTCGCTACCTGCTGTCCCTGCTGTCACCAGCCAGGCCTCTGAAAACTTGGCAAACCATGCCCAGACTTAGAGCCAATTTGGCCCAAAGTCTCCAAGAGACTAGTCGGGAAGAAAGATATGGGACAGAGGGAGAAAGCGAAGGGAGCAGGAGAAAGGGAAGGAAGAATATAAAAGTAGTGTTGGGCTGCAGGACTGAGATGGAGGAATTGTATCACAAACCCCATTGGACACTGTGTCTGTCACAAAACCCTTTGGGTAGCGTGTTTGTGTAACAAACACCTTTAGAAAGTGTGCGTTTCACAAAAACCATTTGACAGATTGTGTGTGTCACAAACCCCATTGGACAGCGTGTGTTTCACAAACCCCATTGGACAGCGTGTTTGTGTCACAATCCCCATTGGACAGCGTCTCTATCACAAACCCCATTGGACAGCAAGTGTGTCACAAACATCATTGGACATCGTGTGTGTGTCACAATCACCATTAGACAGTGTGTGTGTCACAAAACACTTTGTATAGCGTGTGTGTCACAAACCCCATTAGAATGTGTGTGTTTCACAAAAATTGGATAGCGTGTGTGTGTCACAAACCCTATTGGACAGTGTGTGTTTTTCCACAAACCCCATTGGACAAAGTGTGTCTCACAAACCGTCATGGACATTGTGTATGTAACAATCCCAATTGGTGAGCGTGTGTGTCACAAACCCCGTTGGACAAAGTGTGTTTCACAAACCCTCTTGGACAGTGTGTGTTTCACAATCCCCATTGGACAGCGTGTGTGTCACAAATCTTATTGGACAGAGTGTGTGTGTTACAGTCTCCATTGGACAGTGTCTGTGGCAAAAACCCCATTGGAGAGAGTGGGTGTCACAAACACAATTTGACAGCGTGTGTATCACAAACATCATTGGACAGTTTGTGTGTGTGTCAAACCCCATTGGACTATGTGTGTGTCACAAACCCCATTGGACAGTGGGTGTGTCACAAACCCCATTGGACAGCGTGTGTGTCACAAATCTTATTGGACAGAGTGTGTGTGTTACAGTCTCCATTGGACAGTGTCTGTGGCAAAAACCCCATTGGAGAGAGTGGGTGTCACAAACACAATTTGACAGCGTGTGTATCACAAACATCATTGGACAGTTTGTGTGTGTGTCAAACCCCATTGGACTATGTGTGTGTCACAAACCCCATTGGACAGTGGGTGTGTCACAAACCCCATTGGACAGAGTGTGTGTGCCACAATCCCTATAGGACAGAGTGTGTGTCAAACCACACTGTACAGCGTGTGTGTCACAATCCCCATTGGACAGCTTGTGTGTCACAAACAGCGTAGGACAGTGTGTGTTTGTCCACAAACCCCATTGGACAGAGTGTGTGCCACAAACCCCATTGGAAGCGTGTGTGTTAAAAACAGCATTGGACAGCGTGTGTGTGTCGCAATCTCCATTGGACAGACTGTGTGTCACAAACTCCATTGGACAGTGTGTTTGTGTCACAAACCCCATGGACAGAGTGTGTGTCACAAACCCCATTGGACAGCATGTGTGTCACAAACACCATTGGACATCGTGTGTGTGTCACAATCCCCATTGGACAGCGTGTGTGTCACGACCCCCATTGGACATCGTGTGTGTCACAAGTACCATTGGACACGGAGTGTGTATCACAAACCCCATTGGACACTGTGTGTGTCACAAAACCCTTTGGATAGCGTGTTTGTGTCACAAACCCCTTTAGAAAGTGTGCGTGTCACAAACCCCATTGGATAGCGTGTGTGTGTCACAAACCCTATTGGACAGCGTGTGTGTCACAAGTACCATTGGACACGGAGTGTATATCACAAACCCCATTGGACACTGTGTGAGTCACAAAACCCTTTGGATAGCGTGTTTGTGTCACAAACCCCTTTAGAAAGTGTGCGTGTCACAAACCCCATTGGATAGCGTGTGTGTGTCACAAACCCTATTGGACAGCGTGTGTGTCACAAACCCCATTGGACAGCGTGTGTGTCACAATCCCCATTGGACAGATTGTGTGTCTCACAAAGCCCATTGGACAGCGTTTGTGTCATAAACGCGATTAGACAGCGTGTGTGTGTCACAATACCCATTGGACAGTGCGTGTGTGTCACAAACCCCATAGGACTGTGTATGTGTCACAAAACCCATTGGATAGCGTGTGTGTGTCACAAACCCTATTGGACAGTGTCTGTTTCACAAACACCATCAGACAGTGTGTGTGTCAGAAAACCCTTTGGAAAGTGTTCATGTCACAAACCCCATTGGATAGTGTGTGTATGTCGCAATCCCCATTGGACAGTGTCTGTGTCACAAACCCCATTGCACAGCGTGTGTGTCACAACCCCCATTGGAGAGTGTGTGTGTCACAATCCCCATTGGATAGCGTGTGTATGTCACAAACCCTATTGGACAGTGTGTGTGTCACAAACATCACTGGACAGAGTGTGTGTGTCGAACTCCATTAGACAGCGTGTGTGTCACAAGCCCCTTTGGACAGTGTGTTTGTAACAAACCCCATTGGACAGCGTGTGTGTGTCACAATCCCCATTGGACAGTGTGTGTGTCACAAACCCCATTGGATAGCGTGTGTGTGTCACAAACCCTATTGGACAGCGTGTGTGTCACAAACCCCATTGGACAGCGTGTGTGTCACAATACCCATTGGACAGATTGTGTGTGTCACAAAGCCCATTGGACAGCGTTTGTGTCATAAACGCGATTAGACAGCGTGTGTGTGTCACAATACCCATTGGAGAGTGCGTGTGTGTCACAAACCCCATAGGACTGTGTATGCGTCACAAAACCCATTGGATAGCGTGTGTGTGTCACAAACCCTATTGGACAGTGTCTGTGTCACAAACACCATCAGACAGTGTGTGTGTCAGAAAACCCTTTGGAAAGTGTGCATGTCACAAACCCCATTGGATAGCGTGTGTATGTCGCAATCCCCATTGGACTGTGTCTTTCTCACAAACCCCATTGCACAGCGTGTGCGTCACAATCCCCATTGGAAAGTGTGTGTGTCACAATCCCCATTGGATAGCGTGTGTATGTCACAAACCCTATTGGACACTGTGTGTGTCACAAACATCACTGGACAGAGTGTGTGTGTCGAACTCCATTAGACAGCGTGTGTGTCACAAGCCCCTTTGGACGGTGTGTTTGTAACAAACCCCATTGGACAGCGTGTGTGTGTCACAATCCCCATTGGACAGTGTGTGTGTCACAAAACCCATTGGACAGCGTGTGTTTCACAAACCCCGTTGGACAGCGTGTGTGTGTCACAGTCCCCATTGGACAGCATCTGTATCACAAACCCCATTGGACTGCAAGTGTGTCACAAACACCATTGGACATCGTTTGTGTGTCACAATACCCATTAGACAGTGTGTGTGTCACAAAACCCTTTGTACGGCGTGTGTGTCACAAACCCCATTAGAAAGTGTGTGTGTCACAAACGCCATTGGATAGCGTGTGTGTGTCACAAACCCTATTGGACAGTGTGTGTGCCACAAACCCTTTGGACGGTGTGTGTGTCACAAACCCCATTGGACAGCATCCGTGTCACAAACACCATTGGACAGCGTTTGTGTCACAATCCCATTGGACAGCGTGTGTGTCACAATCCGCATTGGACTGCGTGTGTGTTACAAATAGCATTGGACAGCGTGTGTGTGTCACAAACCCCATTGGACAGAGTGTGTGTCACAAAACCCTTTGTACGGCGTGTGTGTCACAAACCCCATTAGAAAGTGTGTGTGTCACAATCCCCATTGGATAGCGTGTGTGTGTCACAAACCCTGTTGGACAGTGTGTGTGTCACAAACATCACTGGACAGAGTGTGTGTGTCGAACTCCATTAGACAGCGTGTGTGTCACAAGCCCCTTTGGACAGTGTGTTTGTAACAAATCCCACTGGACAGCGTGTGTGTGTCACAATCCCCATTGGACAGTGTGTGTGTCACAAACCCCATGGGACAGAGTTTGTGTCACAAACACTATTGGACAGTGTGTGTGTCACAAACATCACTGGACAGAGTGTGTGTGTCGAACTCCTTTAGATAGTGTATGTGACACAAACCCCATTGGATAGCGTGTCTGTGTCACAAACCCTGTTGGACAGTGTGTGTGTCACAAAAGCCATTGGACAGCATGCGTGTCACAAACACCATTGGAAAGTGTGTGTGTCATAAACTTCATTGGATAGCGTGTGTGTGTCACAAATTGCATTAGACAGTGTGTATGTAACAAACCCAATTGGTCAGCGTGTGTGTCAAAAACCCCATGGGACAGCGTGTGTGTCACAAACCCCTCTGGAAAGTGTGTGTGTCATAAACCTCATTGGACAGAGTGTGTGTGTCACACACCCCATTGGACAGGGTGTGTGTCATAAATCCCATGGGATAGCGTGTGTGTGTCACAAAACCCATTGGACAGTGTGTGTGCGTCACAAACCCCATTGGACAGCGTCTGTGTCACAAACCTCTTTGGACAGGGTGTGTGTTACAAACTCCATTGGACAACGTGTGTGTGTCACAAACCCCATTGGACAGCCTGTGTGTCACGAACCCCATTAGACAGCGTGCGTGTCACAAGACCCATGGGACAGAGTGTGTGTCTCACAAACCCCATCGGACAAAGTGTGTAATCACAATCCCTATTGGATAGTGATCATGTCACAATCCCCATTGGACAGCGTCTGTGTCACAAACCCCATTGGACAGCGTCTGTGTCAAAAACCTCATTGCACAGCGTGTGTGTCACAAACACCATTGGACATAGTGTGTGTGTCACAACCCCCATTGGACAGAGTGTGTGTCACAAAACACTTTGTATAGCGTGTGTGTCACAAATCGCTTTAGAAAGTGTGTGTGTCACAATCCCTATTAGACAGTGTGTGTGTGTCACAAACCCCATTGGATAGCATGTGTCACAAACACTATTGGACAGCGTGTGTGTCACAGGCTCATTGGACAGATTGTGTGTGTCACAAAACCCATTGGACAGCGTGTGTGTCACAAACCCCATTGGAGAGTGTGTGTGACACAATCCCCATTGGACAGTGGTTGTGTCACAAACCCCATTGGACAGATTGTGTGTATCACAAACACCATTGGACAACGAGTGTGTCACAAAACCCATTGGACAGATTGTGTGTGTCACAAACCCCATTGGACAGCGTGTGTTTCTACAAACCCCATTGGACAGCGTGTGTGTGTCACAATCCCCATTGGACAGCGTCTTTATCACAAACCGCATTGCACAGCGAGTGTGTCACAAACATCATTGTACATCCTGTGTGTGTCACAATCCCCATTAGACAGTGTGTGTGTCACAAAACCCGTTGGACACCGCGTGTGTCACAAACCCCATTAGAAAGTGTGTGTGTCACAAACGCCATTGGATAGCGTGTGTGTGTCACAAACCCAATTGGACAGTGTATGTGACAAACCCCACTGGACAGCGTGTGTGTCACAATCCCCATTGGACAGCGTGTGTGTTACAAACAGCATTGGACATCATGTGTGTGTCACAATCCCCATTGGACAGTGTGTTTGTGTCACAAACCCTATTCGACAGAGTGTGTGTCACAAACACCATTGGACATCATGTGAGTGTCACAATCCCCATTGGACAGTGTGTGTGTCACAAAACCGATTGTATAGCGTGTGTGACAAGTACCATTGTACAGAGTGTGTTTATCACAAACCCCATTGGACAGTGTGTGTGTCACGAACCCCATTGGACATCGTGTGTGTCACAAGTACCATTGGACAAAGAGTGTGTATCACTAACCCCATTGGACAGTGTGTGTGTCACAAATCACTTTGGATAGCGTATTTGTGTCACAAACAACTTTAGAAAGTGTGCGTGTCACAAACCCCATTGGATAGCGTGATTGTGTCACAAACCCTATTGGACAGCGTGTGTGTCACGAACCCCATTGGAGAGTGTGTGAGTCACAATACCCATTGGACAGATGGTGTGTGTCATAAATCGCATGGAACAGCGTGTGTGTTTCACAAAACCCATTGGACAGTGGGTGTGTGTCACAAACCCCATTGGACAGCATGTGTGTCACAAACCTCTTTGGACAGTGTGTGTGTCACAACCTCCATTGGACCGTGTGTGGTTCACAAACATCGTGGGACAGAGTGTATTTCACAAACACTATTGGACAGCGTGTGTGTCACAACCCGTTGGACAGCCTTTGTGTGTCACAAATCCTCCTGGTCAGTGTGTGTGTCACAAACCCCAATGGACAGCGTGTGTGTCACAAGCTCATTGGACATAGTTTGTTTCACAAAACCCATTGGACAGAGTGTGTGTGTCACAAACGCCATTGGACAGAGTGTGTGTGTCACACTCCCCATTGGAAACAGTGTGTTTCACAAAACCGATTGGATAGCGTCTGTGTCAGAAACCCCATTAGAAAGTGTGTGTTTCACAAACCCCATTGGATAGCGTGTGTGTTTCACAAACCCTATTGGACAGTGTGTGTGTCACAAACTCCACTCGACAGCGTGTGTATCACAAACCCCATTGGACATCGTTTGTGTCACAAGTACCATTGGACAGAGTGTGTGTGTCACAAACCCCACTGGACAGTGTGTGTGTCATAATCCCCATTGGACAGCATTTGTGTCACAAACCCCATTGGACAGCGTGTGTGTATCACAATCCCCATTGGACAGCGTCTGTATCACAAACCCCATTGGACAACGAGTGTGTCACAAACACCATTGGACAACGTTTGGGTGTCACAATCCCCATTAGACAGTGTGTGTGTCACAAAACCCTTTGTATAGCTTGTGTGGCACGAACCCCTTTGGACAGCGTGTGTGTCACAAGACCCATTGGAAAGATTGTGTGTTTCACAGACCCCACTGGACAGCGTGTTTGTCTCAATCCTCATTGGACAGATTGTGTGTGTCACAAACTCCATTGGACAGCATGTGTGTCATAAACCCCATGAGACAACGTGTGTGTGTCACAACTCCATTGGACAGTGTGTGTGTCACAAACATCATGGGACAGAGTGTGTATCACAAACACTATTGGACAGCTTGTGTGTCACAACCCGTTGGACAGTCTTTGAGTGTCACAAATCCTCCTGGTCAGTGTGTGTGTCACAAACCCCATTGGACAGCATGTGTGTCCCAAACACCATTGGACAGTGTGTGTGTCACAAAACCCTTTGGAAATTGTGCATGTCACAAACCCCATCGGATAGCGTGTCTATGTCGCAATCCCAATTGGACAGTGTCTGTGTCACAAACCCCATTGCACAGAGTGTGTGTCACAAACACCATTGGACAGAGTGTGTGTATCACAATCCACATTGGAGAGTGTGTGTGTCACAAAACCGATTGGATAGCGAGTGTGTCAGAAACCCCATTAGAAAGTGTGTGTCTCACAAACCCCATTGGATAGCGAGTGTGTCAGAAACCCCATTAGAAAGTGTGTGTTTCACAAACCCCATTGGATAGCGTGTGTGTTTCACAAACCCTATTGGACAGTTTGTGTGTCACAAACTCCACTCAACAGCATCTGTATCACGAACCCCATTGGACAGCGTGTGTGTCACAAGTACCATTGGACAGAGTGTGTGTCACAAACCCCATTGGACAGTGTGTGTGTCACAAACCCCATTGGACAGCGTGTGTGTCACAATCCCCTTTGGACAGCGTGTGTGTTACAAACAGCATTGGACAGTGTGTGTGTCACAAACCCCATTGGACAATGTGTTTGCCATTGGACATCATGTGTCTGTCACAAACGCCATTGGACACTGGTTTTGTGTCACAAACCCAATTGAACAGAATGTGTGTCACAATCCCCATTGGTCAGTGTGTGTATCACAAAACCGATTGTATAGCATGTGTGTCACAAGTACCATTGGACACAGAGTGTGTATCACAAACCCCACTGGACAGTGGGTGTGTCACAAAACACTTTGGATAGCGTGTTTGTGTCACAAACCCCTTTAGAAAGTGTGCGTGTCACAAACCCCATTGGATAGCGTGTGTGTGTCACAAAACCTATTGGACAGCGTGTGTGTTCACAAACCCCATTGGACAGCGTGTGTGTTACAGTCCCCATTGGATATATTGTGTGTGTCATATACCCCATTAGACAGCATGTGTGTGTCACAATCCCCATTGGACAGTGTGTGTGTGTCACAAACCCGTTAGGACAGTGTATGTGTCACAAAACCCATTTGACAGCATGTGTGTTTCACAAACCCTATTGGACAGTGTGTGTGCCACAAACCGTATCGGTCAGCGCGTATGTCACAATCCCCACTGGACATCGTTTGTGTCACAAACCCCATTGGACAGCATGTGTGTCACAAACACCTTTGGACAGTGTATGTCTCACAAAACCCTTTGGAAATTGTGCATGTCACAAACCCCATTGGATAGCATGTGTATGTCACAATCCCCATTGGACAGCGTCTGTGTCACAAACCCCATTGGACAGCGTGTGTGTATCACAATCCCCATTGGACAGTGTCTGTATGACAAACCCCATTGGACAGCGTGTGTGTTACAAAAACCATTGGACAGTGTGTGTGTGTCACAATCCCCATTGGACAGCGTCTGTATCACAAACCCCATTGGACAGCGAGTGTGTCACAAACCCCATTGGACAGCATGTGTGTCACAAACACCTTTGGACAGTGTATGTGTCACAAAACCCTTTGGAAATTGTGCATGTCACAAACCCCATTGGATAGCGTGTGTATGTCACAATCCCCATTGGACAGCGTCTGTGTCACAAACCCCATTGGACAGCGCGTGTGTATCACAATCCCCATTGGACAGCGTCTGTATGACAAACCCCATTGGACAGCGTGTGTGTCACAAAAACCATTGGACAGCGTGTGTGTGTCACAATCCCCATTGAACAGCGTCTGTATCACAAACCCCATTGGACAGCGAGTGTGTCACAAACACCATTGGACATCGTGTGTGTGTCACAATCCCCTTTAGACAGTGTGTGTATCACAAACCCCTCTGGAAAGCACGTGTGTCACGAACCCCATTGGACAGCGTGCATGTCACAATACCCATTGGACAGAGTTTGTGTGTCACAAACCCCATTGGACAGCGTGTGTGTCACAATTCCAATTACACAGATTGTGTGTGTCACAAACCTCATTGGACAGCGTGTGTGTCACAAACCCCATTAGACAGCGTGTGTGTGTCACAAACCCTATTGGACAGTGTGTGTGTCACAAACATCACTGGACAGTGTGTGTGTGTCGAACTCCATTACACAGCATGTTTGTCACAAGACCCTTTGGACAGTGTGTGTGTCACAAACCCCATTATACAGCGTGTGTGTGTCACAATCCCCATTGGACAGTGTGTGTGTCACAAACCCCATGGGACAGAGTGTGTGTCACAAACACTATTGGACAATGTGTCAAAAACATCACTGGACAGAGTGTGTGTGTCGAACTCCATTGGACAGTGTATGTGACACAAACCCCATTGGATAGCGTGTCTGTGTCATAAACCCTGTTGGACACTCTGTGTGTCACAAAAGCCATTGGACAGCACGCGTGTCACAAACACCATTGGACAGCGTGTGTGTGTCACAAATCTCATTAGACAGTGTGTATGTTACAAACCCAATTGGTCAGCGTGTGTGTCACAAACCCCATGGGACAGCGTGTGTGTGTCACAAACCCCACTGGAAAGTGTGTGTGTCATAAACCTCATTGGATAGCGTGTGTGTGTCACAAACCCCTTTAGAAATTGTGCGTGTCACAAACCCTATTGGATAATGTGTATGTCGCAATCCCCATTGCACAGCGTCTGTGTCACAAACCCCATTGGACAGCGTGTGTGTCACGAACACAATTGGAGAGACTGTGTGTGTCACACACCCCGTTGGACAGCGTGTGTGTCATAAACCCCACGGGACAGCGTGTGTGTGTCAGAAAACCCTTGGACAGTGTGTTTGTGTCACAACCTCCATTGGACATTGTGTCTGTCACAAACCTCATGGGACAGAGTGTGTTTCACAAACACTATTGGACAGCGTGTGTGTCACAACCCATTGGACACCCTTTGTGTGTCACAAATCCTCCCAGTCAGTGTTTGTGTCACAATCCCCATTGGACAGATTGTGTGTGTCACAAAACCCATTGGACAGAGTCTATGTGTCGCAAAACCCATTGGACATCGTGGGTGTCACAATCGCCATTGGACAGATTGTGTGTGTCACAAACCCCATTGTACAGACTGTGTGTGTCACAAACCCCATTGGACAGAGTGAGTGTGTCACATACCCTATCGGACAGTGTGTGTGTCACAAAACCCATTGGACAGCATGCGTTTCAGAAACACCATTGGACAATGTGTGTGTCACAAACCCCTTTGGATAGCGTGTGTGTGTCACAAACCCTATTGGACAGTGTGTATGTCACAGTCCCCATTGGACAGCATCTGTGTCACAAACCCCAATGGTCAGCGGGTGTTTCACAAACACCTTTGGAAATTGTGTGTGTGTCACAAGCCCCATTGGACAGCGTGTGTGTCACAAACCCCAATGGTCAGCGGGTGTTTCACAAACACCTTTGGAAATTGTGTGTGTGTCACAAGCCCCATTGGACAGCGTGTGTGTCACAAACTCCATGGGACAGCGTAAGTGTGTCACAAACCCCATTGGACATACTGTGTGTGTCACATACCCTATCGGACAGTGTGTGTGTCACAAAACCCACTGGACAGCATGCGTTTCACAAACACCATTGGACAGTGTGTGTGTGTCACAAACCCCTTTGGATAGCGTGTGTGTGTCACAAACCCTATTGGACAGTGTGTATGTCACAGTCCCCATTGGACAACATCTGTGTCACAAACCCCAATGGTCAGCGGGTGTTTCACAAACACCTTTGGAAATCGTGTGTGTGTCACAAGCCCCATTGGACAGTGTGTGTGTCACAAGAACCACTGGACAGAGTGTCTATGTCACAAGACCCATTGGACAGAGTGTGTGTCAAAAACCCCATTGGAAAGCGTGTGTGTCACAAGACCCATTCAACAGACTGTGTGTGTCACAATCTCCATTGGATAGCGTGTGTGTCAGAAACTCCATTGGACAGCCTGTGTGTGTCACAAACCCCTTTGACAGCGTGTGTGTCACAAACACCATTGGTCAGTGTATGTGTCACAAACCCCATTGGACAGCGTGTGTGTGTCACAAACCCCATTGGAATGTGTGTGTGTCACAAGCCCCATTGGACAGCTTGTGCGTCACAAACTCCCCTGGACAGTGTGTTTGTCACAAACCCCTCTGGAAAGAGTGTGTGTGTCATAATCCCCATTGGAAAGCATGTGTGTCACAATCCCCACTGGACAGCGTGTGTGTGACAAACCCCATCGAACAGCCTGTGTGTCACAAGCACCATTGGACAGTGTTTGTGTCACAAACCCCGTTGGACAGCGAGTGTGTTTCACAAACCATACTGGTCAGTGTGTGTGTCAAAAACCCCATTGGACAGCGAGTGTGTCACAAGCCCATTGGACAGAGTGTGTTGCACAAAACCTATTAGACAGCATGAGAGTCAGAAACACCATTGGACAGTGTGTGTGTCATAAATCCCATTGGACAACGTGTGTGTGTCACAATACCCATTGGACTGTGTTTGTGTGTCACAAACCCCATTGGACAGCGTGTGTGTCACAAACCCCATTGGAAAGTGTGTGTGTCACAAATACCATTGGATAGCCTCTGTGTCACAAACCCCATTGGAAAGTGTGTGTGTTACAAACACCATTGGATAGCGTGTGTGTGTCACAAACCCTATTGGACAGTGTGTGTTTCACAAACCCCACTGGACAGAGTTTGTGTCACAAACCCCATTCTACAGAGTGTGTGTGAGAAACCCCATTGGACTACGTGTGTGTCACAAACCCCACTGGACGGTGGCTGTGTCACAAACCCCATTGGACAACGAGTGTGTGTCACAATCCCCGTTGGACAGAGTGTGTGTGACAAACCCCACTGGATAGCGTGTGTGTCACAAACCCCATTTGACAGCGTGTGTGTCACAAACCCCATTGGATAGAGTGTGTGTGTCACAATCCCCATTGGACAGTGTGTGTGTCACAAACCCCATGGACAGCGTGTGTGTCACAAACCCCATTGGAAAGTAGTACGTGTCTCAAACCGCATTGGATAGCGTTTGTGTGTCACAAACTACATAATACAGCTTCTTTGTCACAAGACCATTGGTCAGAGTGTGTATGTCATAATATTCACTGGAAAGTTTGTGTGTCACAAACCCCACTGGATAGCGTGTGTGTGTCACAAACCCTATTGGATAGCGTGCATGTCACAATCCCCATTGAACAGCGTCTGTGTCGCAAACCCCATTGGACAGTGTGTGTGTCACAAACCCCATTAGAAAGTGTGTGTGTCACAAAACCCATTGGACAGAGTGTGTGTGCCTCAAAACCCACTGGATAGTGCATCTGTCACAAAACCCATAGGACAGCGTGTGTGTGTCACAGTCCCCATTGTATACCGTGTGTGTCACAAACCCCATTAGAAAGCATGTGTGTCACAAACCCCATTGGATAGCGTGTGTATGTCACAAACCCTATTAGACAGTGTGTGTGTCACAAACCCCGCTCGACAGCGTGTGATTCACGAACCCCATTGGACAGCGTGTTTCTCACAAACCCCATTGGACAGCGTGTGTGTCACAAACCCCACTGGACAGATTGTGTGTGTCACAAACCCCATTGGACAGTGTGCGTGTCACAAACCCAATGGGACAGAGTGTGTTTCACAAAAACTATTGGACAGCGTATGTGTCACAAAACCCACTGGACAGCGTGGGTGTCACAAAGCCCATTGGACAGCGTGTGTAGTCACAAGCCCCATTGGACAGCATGTGTGTGTCACAAACCCCATTGGACAGCTTTTGTTTCACAATCCCCATTGGACAGAGTTTGTGTCACAAACCCCATTGGACAGCGTGTGTGTCACAAACCCCATTGGAAAGTACTACGTGTCTCAAACCGCATTGGATAGACTGTGTTTGTCACAAACCCTATTGTACAGCTTTTTTGTCACAAGACCATTGGACAATGGGGTGGGTGTCACACACGCAATTGTACAGCGTGTTTGTCACAATCCCCACTGGACAGAGTGAGTGTGACAAACTCCTTTGGAGAGAGTGTGTGTCACAAACTCCATTGGAGAGAGTTTGTGTGACAAACCCCACTGGACAGTGTGTGTGTCACAAAACCCATTTGACAGCGTGTGTGTGATAAACCCCATTGGACAGAGTGGGTAACGAACCCCATTGGACAGCGTGTGTTTCACAACCCCCATTTAACCGAGTGTGTGTGTGTCGAAACCCAATGGACAACATGCGTGTCACAAACACCATTGGACAGCAGGTGTGTGTCACAATCCCAGTTGCACAGTGTGTGTGTATACAACACCATTGGAAAGTGTGTGTGTCACAAACCCTATCGCACAGCGTGTGTGTCGCAATCCCCATTGGACAGCCGGTGTGTCAGAAACCCCAATGGACAGTTTGTCTGTCACAAACCCTATTGGACAGTGTGTGTCTCACAAAACCCATTGGACATCATGCGTGTCACAAAAACCATTGGACAGTGTGTATGTAACAAACCCAATTGGTTAGCATGTGTGTCACAAACCCCATGGGACAGCATGCGTGTGTCAGAAACCCCACTGGAAAGTGTGTATGTCACAAACCCCGTTTTACAGCGTGTTTGTGACAAACCGCATTGGACAGCGTTTGTGTTACAATCCCCATTGGACAGATTGTGTGTGTCACAAATCCCATTGGACAGTGTGTGTCACAAACTCCATTGGACAACGTGTGTGTCACAAACGCCATTGGAAAGTGTATGTGTCAAAAACTGTTGGGACATGGCTAATAGAGAAGGGGCATGGCTCTATTGATCCGTTGTATCAGGAGAATTTTGTTCTAAGTTAGCATGAGTAGGCCTCAGTTAGCATGAGTCTGGTGCAGTATAAGCGGAAAAGTACTGAGCGGTCGCTCTCTGGTTCAGCTGAGCGTTTAGATAAACAAGCTGGGGAATTATCTCTAGCAGGGTGAGGAGGTTGCATTCCAGAGAAACCACAAGAAGGTTGAGCTCATTATGTATACTATCCAATCAATAGAAGACGAGTAGGCATAATTATTGTATACTATCCAATTAATAGAAGACGAGTAGGCATAATTACTGTATACTATCCAATTAATAGATGACGAGTATGCATAATTATTGTAAGTCTTATATAAACCAGCTTAGTGCATCAATAAAGTGGAGGTATGCTTATCACTCATATTGGGTCGACCGCATTCCTTCCTCCGTCCGCTCGGGTCTGGAACTCTGATGGAATTTTTCTCTCGGCAAAAAACCCCATTGGATAGCGAGTGTGTGTCACAAACCCTATTCGACAGTGTGTGTGTCACAAACCGCACTGGACAGAGTGTGTGTCACGAACCCCATTGCACAGAGTGTTTGTGAGAAACCCCATTGGACTATGTGTGTGTCACAAACCCCATTGGACTGTGGGTGTGTCACAAACCCCATTGGACAGCAAGTGTGTGTCACAATCCCCGTTGGACAGAGTGTGTGTCACAAACCCTATCGCACAGCGTGTGTGTCACAAATGCCATTGGACAGAGTGTGTGTGACAAACACCATTGGACAGAGTGTGTGTCACAAACCCCATTTGACAGCGTGTGTGTCACTAACCCCATTGGACAGAGTGTGTGTGTCATAAACCCCATTGGACATTGTATGTGTGTCACACACCCCATTGGACAGCATGTGTCGTCATAAACCCCATTGAACAGTGTGTGTTGACACACACACACACTCCCACACAATTCCCATTGGACAGCATGTGTGTGTCACGACCCCATTGGACTGCGTGTGTGTGTGACAGTCCCCATTGTATAGTGTGTGTGTCACAAACCCCATTAGAAAGAGTGTGTGTCACAAACCCAATTGGACAGAAGGTGCGTATCTCTAAACCCACTGGACAGTGTATGTGTCACAAAACCCATTGGATAGCGAGTGTGTGTCACAGACCCTACTGGACAGCGTGTGTGTCATAAACCCCATTGGACAGTGTGTGTGTGTCACAAACACCATGGACAGCATGTGTGTCACAAACTCCTTTGGACAGTGTGTGTGTCACAAACCCAATTGGAGAGCGTGTGTGTGTCACAATCTTCATTTTACAGTGTGTGTGTCACAAACCCCATGGGACAGAGTGTGTTTCACAAAAACTATTGGACAGCGTGTGTGTCACAAGCCGATTGGACAGAGTGTGTATCTTACAAAACCCACTGGACAGCGTGTGTATCACAGCACCATTGGACAGAGTGTGTGTGTGTCACAAACCCCATTATAAAGTGTGTGTGTCACGAAACCCATTGGATAGCGTGTGTGTGTCACAAACCCTATTGGACAGTGTGTGTGTCACAAAGCCTTCTGGACAGCGTGTGTGTTACAAACCCCATTGGATAGCATGTGTGTCACAAGCCCCATTGGACAGAGTGTTTGTGTCACAATACCCATTGTGTGTCACAAAACCCATTGGACAGTGTGTGTGTCACATTCCCCATTTGACAATGTCTGTGTCACAAAACCCATTGGACAGCGTGTGTGTCACATTCCCCATTGGACAGTGTGTGTGTCACACACCCCATTGTACAGCGTGTTTGTCACAATCCCTACTGGACAGCGTGTGTATCACAAGCACCATTGGACAGATTGTGTGTGTCACAAATCCCAATGGACTGTGGGTGTGTCACAAACCCCATTGGACAGAGTGTGTGTGCCTCAAAACCCACTGGATAGTGCATCTGTCACAAAACCCATAGGACAGCGTGTGTGTGTCACAGTCCCCATTGTATACCGTGTGTGTCACAAACCCCATTAGAAAGCATGTGTGTCACAAACCCCATTGGATAGCGTGTGTATGTCACAAACCCTATTAGACAGTGTGTGTGTCACAAACCCCGCTCGACAGCGTGTGATTCACGAACCCCATTGGACAGCGTGTTTCTCACAAACCCCATTGGACAGCGTGTGTGTCACAAACCCCACTGGACAGATTGTGTGTGTCACAAACCCCATTGGACAGTGTGCGTGTCACAAACCCAATGGGACAGAGTGTGTTTCACAAAAACTATTGGACAGCGTATGTGTCACAAAACCCACTGGACAGCGTGGGTGTCACAAAGCCCATTGGACAGCGTGTGTAGTCACAAGCCCCATTGGACAGCATGTGTGTGTCACAAACCCCATTGGACAGCTTTTGTTTCACAATCCCCATTGGACAGAGTTTGTGTCACAAACCCCATTGCACAGCGTGTGTGTCACAAACCCCATTGGACAGCGAGTGTGTCACAAACACCATTGGAGAGACTGTGTGTGTCACACACCCCGTTGGACAGCGTGTGTGTCATAAACCCCACGGGACAGCGTGTGTGTGTCAGAAAACCCTTGGACAGTGTGTTTGTGTCACAACCTCCATTGGACATTGTGTCTGTCACAAACCTCATGGGACAGAGTGTGTTTCACAAACACTATTGGACAGCGTGTGTGTCACAACCCATTGGACACCCTTTGTGTGTCACAAATCCTCCCAGTCAGTGTTTGTGTCACAATCCCCATTGGACAGATTGTGTGTGTCACAAAACCCATTGGACAGAGTCTATGTGTCGCAAAACCCATTGGACATCGTGGGTGTCACAATCGCCATTGGACAGATTGTGTGTGTCACAAACCCCATTGTACAGACTGTGTGTGTCACAAACCCCATTGGACAGAGTGAGTGTGTCACATACCCTATCGGACAGTGTGTGTGTCACAAAACCCATTGGACAGCATGCGTTTCAGAAACACCATTGGACAATGTGTGTGTCACAAACCCCTTTGGATAGCGTGTGTGTGTCACAAACCCTATTGGACAGTGTGTATGTCACAGTCCCCATTGGACAGCATCTGTGTCACAAACCCCAATGGTCAGCGGGTGTTTCACAAACACCTTTGGAAATTGTGTGTGTGTCACAAGCCCCATTGGACAGCGTGTGTGTCACAAACCCCAATGGTCAGCGGGTGTTTCACAAACACCTTTGGAAATTGTGTGTGTGTCACAAGCCCCATTGGACAGCGTGTGTGTCACAAACTCCATGGGACAGCGTAAGTGTGTCACAAACCCCATTGGACATACTGTGTGTGTCACATACCCTATCGGACAGTGTGTGTGTCACAAAACCCACTGGACAGCATGCGTTTCACAAACACCATTGGACAGTGTGTGTGTGTCACAAACCCCTTTGGATAGCGTGTGTGTGTCACAAACCCTATTGGACAGTGTGTATGTCACAGTCCCCATTGGACAACATCTGTGTCACAAACCCCAATGGTCAGCGGGTGTTTCACAAACACCTTTGGAAATCGTGTGTGTGTCACAAGCCCCATTGGACAGTGTGTGTGTCACAAGAACCACTGGACAGAGTGTCTATGTCACAAGACCCATTGGACAGAGTGTGTGTCAAAAACCCCATTGGAAAGCGTGTGTGTCACAAGACCCATTCAACAGACTGTGTGTGTCACAATCTCCATTGGATAGCGTGTGTGTCAGAAACTCCATTGGACAGCCTGTGTGTGTCACAAACCCCTTTGACAGCGTGTGTGTCACAAACACCATTGGTCAGTGTATGTGTCACAAACCCCATTGGACAGCGTGTGTGTGTCACAAACCCCATTGGAATGTGTGTGTGTCACAAGCCCCATTGGACAGCTTGTGCGTCACAAACTCCCCTGGACAGTGTGTTTGTCACAAACCCCTCTGGAAAGAGTGTGTGTGTCATAATCCCCATTGGAAAGCATGTGTGTCACAATCCCCACTGGACAGCGTGTGTGTGACAAACCCCATCGAACAGCCTGTGTGTCACAAGCACCATTGGACAGTGTTTGTGTCACAAACCCCGTTGGACAGCGAGTGTGTTTCACAAACCATACTGGTCAGTGTGTGTGTCAAAAACCCCATTGGACAGCGAGTGTGTCACAAGCCCATTGGACAGAGTGTGTTGCACAAAACCTATTAGACAGCATGAGAGTCAGAAACACCATTGGACAGTGTGTGTGTCATAAATCCCATTGGACAACGTGTGTGTGTCACAATACCCATTGGACTGTGTTTGCGTGTCACAAACCCCATTGGACAGCGTGTGTGTCACAAACCCCATTGGAAAGTGTGTGTGTCACAAATACCATTGGATAGCCTCTGTGTCACAAACCCCATTGGAAAGTGTGTGTGTTACAAACACCATTGGATAGCGTGTGTGTGTCACAAACCCTATTGGACAGTGTGTGTTTCACAAACCCCACTGGACAGAGTTTGTGTCACAAACCCCATTCTACAGAGTGTGTGTGAGAAACCCCATTGGACTACGTGTGTGTCACAAACCCCACTGGACGGTGGCTGTGTCACAAACCCCATTGGACAACGAGTGTGTGTCACAATCCCCGTTGGACAGAGTGTGTGTGACAAACCCCACTGGATAGCGTGTGTGTCACAAACCCCATTTGACAGCGTGTGTGTCACAAACCCCATTGGATAGAGTGTGTGTGTCACAATCCCCATTGGACAGTGTGTGTGTCACAAACCCCATGGACAGCGTGTGTGTCACAAACCCCATTGGAAAGTAGTACGTGTCTCAAACCGCATTGGATAGCGTTTGTGTGTCACAAACTACATAATACAGCTTCTTTGTCACAAGACCATTGGTCAGAGTGTGTATGTCATAATATTCACTGGAAAGTTTGTGTGTCACAAACCCCACTGGATAGCGTGTGTGTGTCACAAACCCTATTGGATAGCGTGCATGTCACAATCCCCATTGAACAGCGTCTGTGTCGCAAACCCCATTGGACAGTGTGTGTGTCACAAACCCCATTAGAAAGTGTGTGTGTCACAAAACCCATTGGACAGAGTGTGTGTGCCTCAAAACCCACTGGATAGTGCATCTGTCACAAAACCCATAGGACAGCGTGTGTGTGTCACAGTCCCCATTGTATACCGTGTGTGTCACAAACCCCATTAGAAAGCATGTGTGTCACAAACCCCATTGGATAGCGTGTGTATGTCACAAACCCTATTAGACAGTGTGTGTGTCACAAACCCCGCTCGACAGCGTGTGATTCACGAACCCCATTGGACAGCGTGTTTCTCACAAACCCCATTGGACAGCGTGTGTGTCACAAACCCCACTGGACAGATTGTGTGTGTCACAAACCCCATTGGACAGTGTGCGTGTCACAAACCCAATGGGACAGAGTGTGTTTCACAAAAACTATTGGACAGCGTATGTGTCACAAAACCCACTGGACAGCGTGGGTGTCACAAAGCCCATTGGACAGCGTGTGTAGTCACAAGCCCCATTGGACAGCATGTGTGTGTCACAAACCCCATTGGACAGCTTTTGTTTCACAATCCCCATTGGACAGAGTTTGTGTCACAAACCCCATTGGACAGCGTGTGTGTCACAAACCCCATTGGAAAGTACTACGTGTCTCAAACCGCATTGGATAGACTGTGTTTGTCACAAACCCTATTGTACAGCTTTTTTGTCACAAGACCATTGGACAATGGGGTGGGTGTCACACACGCAATTGTACAGCGTGTTTGTCACAATCCCCACTGGACAGAGTGAGTGTGACAAACTCCTTTGGAGAGAGTGTGTGTCACAAACTCCATTGGAGAGAGTTTGTGTGACAAACCCCACTGGACAGTGTGTGTGTCACAAAACCCATTTGACAGCGTGTGTGTGATAAACCCCATTGGACAGAGTGGGTAACGAACCCCATTGGACAGCGTGTGTTTCACAACCCCCATTTGACCGAGTGTGTGTGTGTCGAAACCCAATGGACAACATGCGTGTCACAAACACCATTGGACAGCAGGTGTGTGTCACAATCCCAGTTGCACAGTGTGTGTGTATACAACACCATTGGAAAGTGTGTGTGTCACAAACCCTATCGCACAGCGTGTGTGTCGCAATCCCCATTGGACAGCCGGTGTGTCAGAAACCCCAATGGACAGTTTGTCTGTCACAAACCCTATTGGACAGTGTGTGTCTCACAAAACCCATTGGACATCATGCGTGTCACAAAAACCATTGGACAGTGTGTATGTAACAAACCCAATTGGTTAGCATGTGTGTCACAAACCCCATGGGACAGCATGCGTGTGTCAGAAACCCCACTGGAAAGTGTGTATGTCACAAACCCCGTTTTACAGCGTGTTTGTGACAAACCGCATTGGACAGCGTTTGTGTTACAATCCCCATTGGACAGATTGTGTGTGTCACAAATCCCATTGGACAGTGTGTGTCACAAACTCCATTGGACAACGTGTGTGTCACAAACGCCATTGGAAAGTGTATGTGTCAAAAACTGTTGGGACATGGCTAATAGAGAAGGGGCATGGCTCTATTGATCCGTTGTATCAGGAGAATTTTGTTCTAAGTTAGCATGAGTAGGCCTCAGTTAGCATGAGTCTGGTGCAGTATAAGCGGAAAAGTACTGAGCGGTCGCTCTCTGGTTCAGCTGAGCGTTTAGATAAACAAGCTGGGGAATTATCTCTAGCAGGGTGAGGAGGTTGCATTCCAGAGAAACCACAAGAAGGTTGAGCTCATTATGTATACTATCCAATCAATAGAAGACGAGTAGGCATAATTATTGTATACTATCCAATTAATAGAAGACGAGTAGGCATAATTACTGTATACTATCCAATTAATAGATGACGAGTATGCATAATTATTGTAAGTCTTATATAAACCAGCTTAGTGCATCAATAAAGTGGAGGTATGCTTATCACTCATATTGGGTCGACCGCATTCCTTCCTCCGTCCGCTCGGGTCTGGAACTCTGATGGAATTTTTCTCTCGGCAAAAAACCCCATTGGATAGCGAGTGTGTGTCACAAACCCTATTCGACAGTGTGTGTGTCACAAACCGCACTGGACAGAGTGTGTGTCACGAACCCCATTGCACAGAGTGTTTGTGAGAAACCCCATTGGACTATGTGTGTGTCACAAACCCCATTGGACTGTGGGTGTGTCACAAACCCCATTGGACAGCAAGTGTGTGTCACAATCCCCGTTGGACAGAGTGTGTGTCACAAACCCTATCGCACAGCGTGTGTGTCACAAATGCCATTGGACAGAGTGTGTGTGACAAACACCATTGGACAGAGTGTGTGTCACAAACCCCATTTGACAGCGTGTGTGTCACTAACCCCATTGGACAGAGTGTGTGTGTCATAAACCCCATTGGACATTGTATGTGTGTCACACACCCCATTGGACAGCATGTGTCGTCATAAACCCCATTGAACAGTGTGTGTTGACACACACACACACTCCCACACAATTCCCATTGGACAGCATGTGTGTGTCACGACCCCATTGGACTGCGTGTGTGTGTGACAGTCCCCATTGTATAGTGTGTGTGTCACAAACCCCATTAGAAAGAGTGTGTGTCACAAACCCAATTGGACAGAGGGTGCGTATCTCTAAACCCACTGGACAGTGTATGTGTCACAAAACCCATTGGATAGCGAGTGTGTGTCACAGACCCTACTGGACAGCGTGTGTGTCATAAACCCCATTGGACAGTGTGTGTGTGTCACAAACACCATGGACAGCATGTGTGTCACAAACTCCTTTGGACAGTGTGTGTGTCACAAACCCAATTGGAGAGCGTGTGTGTGTCACAATCTTCATTTTACAGTGTGTGTGTCACAAACCCCATGGGACAGAGTGTGTTTCACAAAAACTATTGGACAGCGTGTGTGTCACAAGCCGATTGGACAGAGTGTGTATCTTACAAAACCCACTGGACAGCGTGTGTATCACAGCACCATTGGACAGAGTGTTTGTGTGTCACAAACCCCATTATAAAGTGTGTGTGTCACGAAACCCATTGGATAGCGTGTGTGTGTCACAAACCCTATTGGACAGTGTGTGTGTCACAAAGCCTTCTGGACAGCGTGTGTGTTACAAACCCCATTGGATAGCGTGTGTGTCACAAGCCCCATTGGACAGAGTGTTTGTGTCACAATACCCATTGTGTGTCACAAAACCCATTGGACAGTGTGTGTGTCACATTCCCCATTTGACAGTGTCTGTGTCACAAAACCCATTGGACAGCGTGTGTGTCACATTCCCCATTGGACAGTGTGTGTGTCACACACCCCATTGTACAGCGTGTTTGTCACAATCCCTACTGGACAGCGTGTGTATCACAAGCACCATTGGACAGATTGTGTGTGTCACAAATCCCATTGGACAGTGTGTGTGTCACAAACCCCATTCGACAGCGTGTGTGTGACAAACACCATTGGACAGAGTGGGTCACGAACCCCATTGGACAGCTTGTATGTCACAATCCCCACTGGACAACGTGTGTGTCACAAACCCCATTGGACAGAGTGTGTGTGTCACAAACCCCATTGGAAAGTAGTACGTGTCACAAACCGCATTGGATAGCGTTTGTGTGTCACAAACTCCATTGTACAGCTTGTTTGTCACAAGACCATTGGACAGAGTGTGTATGTCACAAACTCCACTGGAAAGTTTGTGTGACAAACCCCATTGGACAGTGTGTGTGTCATAAACCCATTTGGACAGAGTGTGTTTCAGAAACACCATTCGATAGCGTGTGTGTCACAAACACTGTTGGACAGAGTGTGTATCACAGGCCCATTGGACATAGTGTGTGTTTTTACAAAACTCACTGGACAACAGCTTGTTTGTGTCACAATCCCCATTGGACAGGTTGTGTGTGTGTCTCAAACCCCATCAGACAGCGTGTGTGTCACAAACCCCATTGGATAGCGTGTGTGTGTCACAAACCCTATTGGACAGTTTGTGTGTCACAAACTCCACTGGACGGAGTGTGTGTCACAAACCCCATTGGACAGCGTGTATGTGTCACAAACCCCATTGGACAGCGTGTGTCACAAACCCCACTGGACAGTGTGTGTGTGTCACAATCCCCATTGGACAACGTGTGTGTGTCATAAACCTCATTGCACAGCGTGTGTGTCACGAACCCCTTTGGAAATTTTATGTGTCAAAAACCCCATTGGATAACGTTTTTATTTCACAAACCCTATTGGACAGCATGTGTGTGTCACAATCCCCATTGGACAGAGTGTGTGTCACAAACCCGATTGGACAGAGTGTGTGTGACAAACCCCATTGGACAGTGTGTGTGTCACAAACCCCATTGGACAGTGTGTGTGTCACAAACAGTCATGGACATTGTGTGTGTCACAATCCCCATTGGTGAGCGTGTGTGCCACAAACCCCATTGGACAGTGTGTGTTTCACAAACCCTCCTGGACAGTGTGTGTGTCACAATCCCCATTTGACAGCTTGTGTGTCACAAACCCCATTGGAGAGAGTGTGCGTGTCACAATACCCATTGGACAGTGTGTGTGTCACAATCCCCATTGGACAGTGTCTGAGTCACAAACCCAATTGGACAGAGTTTGTGTCACAAACCCCATTGGAATGTAATACGTGTCAACAACCACATTGAGTAGAGTGTGTGTGCCACAAACTCCATTGTACAGCTTGTTTGTCACAAGACCATTGGACAATGCGGTGTGTGTCACACACCCCATTGTACAGCGTGTTTGTCACAATCCCCACTGTACAGCGTGTGTGTGACAAACCCCATCAGACGGAGTGGGTCACGAACCCCATTGGACAGCGTGTGTGTGTCACAATCCCAATTGCACAGTATGTGTGTAACAACCCCATTGGAAAGTGTGTGTGTCACAAACCCTATTGCACAGTGCGTGTGTCGCAAACCCTATTGGACAGAGTGTGTGTCATAATCCCCATTGGACAGATTGTGTGTGTCACAACCCCATTGGACAGCGTGTGTGTGTCACAATCCCCATTGGACAGTTGGTGTGTGTCAAAAACAGCATTGGACAGTGTGTGTATCAAAAGCCCCACTGGACAGAGTGTGTGTGTCACATACCCCTTTGGAAAGCGTGTGCGTGTCACAGTCCCCATTGGACACCGTGTGTGTGTCACAATAAGCATTGGACAGTGTGTGTGTCACAAAACCCATTGGATAGAGTGTGTATCACAAACCATTTTAGAAAATGTGTGTGTCACAAATCCCATTGGTTAGCGTGTGTGTGTCAAAAACGCCATTAGAAAGTGTATGTGTCACAAACCCCATTGGAAAGTGTGTGTGTCACACACCCTATTGGACAGTGTGTGTCACAAAATCCATTGGATATAGTGTGTGTCACTAAACCACATTAGTAAATGTGTATGTCACAAATCCCATTGGATAGCGTGTGTGTGTCACAAACCCCATTGGACAGTGCGTGTGTCACAAACCCACTGGACAGCGTGTGTGTCACAAGCCCCATCGGACAACCTGTGTGTCACAAGACACATTGGACAGATTGTGTGTGTCACAAACCCTATTGGACAGTGAGTGTGTCACAATCCCCATTGGACAGAGTGTGAGTCATAATCCCCATTGGAGAGATTGTATGTGTCACAAACCCTATTGGACAGTGTTTGTGTGTCAAAAACCCCATTGGACAGCGTGTGTGTCACAAACCCATTTGGACAGAGTGTGTTTCAGAAACCCCATTCGATAGCGTGTGTGTCACAAACACTGTTGGACAGCGTGTGTATCACAGGCACATTGGACATAGTGTGTGTTTTTACAAAACTCACTGGACAGTGTGTGTGTGTCACAATCCCCATTGGAAAGGGTGTGTGTGTGTCTCAAACCCCATCAGACAGCGTGTGTGTCACAAACCCCATTGGATAGCGTGTGTGTGTCACAAACCCTATTGGACAGTTTGTGTGTCACAAACCCCACTGGACGGAGTGTGTGTCACAAACCCCATTGGACAGCGTGTATGAGTCACAATCCCCATTGGACAGCGTGTGTCACAAACCCCACTGGACAGCGTGTGTGTGTCACAAACCCCATTGAACAACGTGTGTGTGTCATAAACCTCATTGCACAGCGTGTGTGTCACGAACCCCTTTGGAAATTTTATGTGTCAAAAACCCCATTGGATAACATGTTTATTTCACAAACCCTATTGGACAGCATGTGTGTGTCACAATCCCCATTGGTCAGAGTGTGTGTCACAAAGCCGATTGGACAGAGTGTGTGTGACAAACCCCATTGGACAGTGTGTGTTTCACAAACCCCATTGGACAGTGTGTGTGTCACAAACAGTCATGGACATTGTGTGTGTCACAATCCCCATTGGTGAGCGTGTGTGCCACAAACCCCATTGGACAGTGTGTGTTTCACAAACCCTCCTGGACAGTGTGTGTGTCACAATCCCCATTTGACAGCTTGTGTGTCACAAACCCCATTGGACAGTGTGTGTGTCACAATCCCCATTGGACAGTGTCTGAGTCACAAACCCAATTGGACAGAGTTTGTGTCACAAACCCCATTGGAATGTAGTACGTGTCAACAACCACATTGCGTAGAGTGTGTGTGCCACAAACTCCATTGTACAGATTGTTTGTCACAAGACCATTGGACAATGGGGTGTGTGTCACACACCCCATTGTACAGCGTGTTTGTCACAATCCCCACTGTACTTCGTGTGTGTGACAAACCCCATCGGACGGAGTGGGTCACGAACCCCATTGGACAGCGTGTGTGTGTCACAATCCCAATTGCACAGTATGTGTGTAACAACCCCATTGGAAAGTGTGTGTGTCACAAACCCTATTGCACAGTGCGTGTGTCGCAAACCCTATTGGACAGAGTGTGTGTCATAATCCCCATTGGACAGATTGTGTGTGTCACAACCCCATTGGACAGTTGGTGTGTAACATAAACCCCATTGGACAGTGTGTGTGTCACAAACCCCTTTGGACAGTGTGTGTGTCACAAACAGTCATGGACATTGTGTGTGTCACAATCCCAATTGATGAGCGTGTGTGACACAAACCCCATTGGACAGTGTGTGTGTCACAAACCCTCCTGGACAGTGTGTGTGTCACAATCCCCATTTGGACAGCATGTGTGTCACAAATCCCACTGGACAGAGTGTGTGTGTCACATATCCCGTTGGAAAGCGTGTGTGTGTCAAAGTCCCCGTTGGACAGTGTGTGTGGCACAAACCCCATTGGAGACAGAGGGTGTCACAAACCCAATTTGACAGCGTGCTTGTCACAAACACCACTGGACTGCTTGTGTGTGTGAGAAACCACATTGAACAATGTGTGTGTCACAAACCCAATTGGACAGTGGGTGTGTCACAAGCCCCGTTGGACAGCGTGTGTATCTCACAGTCCCCCTTGGACAGAGTGTGCATGACAAACCCCACTGGACAGTGTGTGTGTCACAATCCCCACTGACAGTGTGTGTGTCACAAAACCGATTGGACAGCGTGTTTGTCAGAAACACCATTGGACAGCGTGTGTGTGTCACAATCCCCATTGGACAGAGTGTGTGTCACAAACCCCATTGGACAGCGTGTGTGTCACAATCCCCATTGGACAGCGTTTGTGTCACAAACAACACTGGACAGTGTGTGTGTTCACAAACCCCATTGGACAGAGTGTGTGTCTCAAACCCCATTGGACAGTGTGTGTGTCACAAACGCCATTGGACAGCATCCGTGTCAAAAACACCATTGGACAGCGTTTGTGTGTCACAATAAGCATTGGACAGTGTGTGTATCACAAAACCAATGGGATAGAGTGTGTGTCACAAACCATATTATAAATTGTGTGTGTCACAATCCCCATTGGTTAGCGTGTGTGTGTCACAAACGCCATTAGAAAGTGTGTGTGACACAAACGCCATTAGAAAGTGTGCGTGTCACAAACCCCATTGGAAAGTGTGTGTGTCACAAACCCTATTGGACAGTGCGTATGTCACAAATCCCATCGGACAGCGTGTGTGTCACAAACACCATTGTACAGTGTGTGTGTGTCCCAATCCCCATTGGACAGTGTGTGTCACAAAACTCATTGGATATAGTGTGTGTCACAAACCACATTAGTAAATGTGTATGTCACAAATCCCATTGGATAGCGTGTGTGTGTCACAAACCCCATTGGACAGTGCGTGTGTCACAAACCCCACTGGACAGCGTGTGTGTCACAAGCCCCATTGGACAACCTGTGAGTCACAAGGCACTTTGGACAGATCGTGTGTGTCACAAACCCTATTGGACAGTGTGTGTGTCACAATCCCCATTGGACAGAGTGTGAGTCATAATCCCCATTGGACACATTGTGTGTGTCACAAACCCTATTGGACAGTGAGTGTGTGTCAAAAACCCCATTGGACACCGTGTGTGTCACAAACCCATTTGGACAGAGTGTGTTTCAGAAACCCCATTTGATAGCATGTGTGTCACAAACACTATTGGACAGCGTGTGTGTCACAGGCCCATTGGACATATTGTGTGTTTTTACAAAACTCACTGGACAGTGTGTGTGTGTCACAATCCCCATTGGACAGGGTGTGTGTGTCTCAAACCCCATCAGACAGCGTGTGTGTCACAAACCCCATTGGATAGCGTGTGTGTGTCACAAACCCTATTGGACAGTTTGTGTGTCACAAATCCCACTGGACGGAGTGTGTGTCACGAATCCCATTAGACAGCATGTATGTGTCACAATCCCCATTGGACAACGTGTGTCACAAAACCCACTGGACAGCCTGTGTGTGTCACAATACCCATTGGACAACGTGTGTGTGTCATAAACCCCATTGCACAGCGTGTGTGTCACCAACCCCTTTGGAAATTTTATGTGTCAAAAACCCCATTGGATAACGTGTTTATGTCACAAACCCTATTGGACAGCGTGTGTGTGTCACAATCCCCATTGGACAGAGTGTGTGTCACAAACCCGATTGGACAGATGGTGTGTGAGAAACCCCATTGGACAGTGTGTGTTACAAACCCCATTGGACAGTGTGTGTGTCACAAACAGTCATGGACATTGTGTGTGTCACAATCCCCATTGGTGAGCGTGTGTGCCACAAACCCCATTGGACAGTGTGTGTTTCACAAACCCTCCTAGACAGTGTGTGTGTCACAATCCCCATTGGACAGCGTGTGTGTCACAAATCCCACTCGACAGAGTGTGTGTGTCACATACCCCATTGTAAAGCGTGTGCATGTCACAGTCCCCATTGGACAGTGTGTGTGGCACAAACCCCATTGGAAAATGCGTGTGTCACAAGCCCCCTTGGACAGCATGTGTGTGTCACAATCCCCGTTGTATAGAGTGTGTATGACAAACCCCACTGGACAGTGTGTGTATCACAAATCCCCCTGGACAGTGTGTGTGTCACAAAACCGATTGGACAGCCTGTGTGTCACAATCCCCATTGGAGAGCGTGTGTGTCACAAACACCATTGGACAGTGTGTGTGTGTCACAATCCCCATTGGACAGAGTGTGTGTCACAAACTCCATTGGACACCGTGTGTGTAACAATCACCATTGGACAGCGTGTGTGTCACAAACCCCATTGGACAGCGTGTGTGTAACAATGACCATTGGACAGCGTGTGTGTCACAAACACCATTGGAAAGAGTGTGTGTCACAAACCCCATTGGACATCGTCCGTGTCACAAACGCCATTGGACAGCGTGTGTGTGTCACAAAAAGCATTGGACAGTGTGTGTGTCACAAAACCCACTTGATAGAGTGTGTGTCACAAACCACATTAGAAAATGCGTGTATCACAAACCCCATTGTACAGCGTGTGTGTCACAAACACCATTGGACAGCGTGTGTGTGTCTCAATCCCCATTGGACAGTGTGTGTGTCACAAAACCCATTGGATAGAGTGTGTGTAACAAACCACATTAGAAAATGTGTGTGTCACAAATCCCATTGGATAGCGTGTGTGTGTCACAAAGACCATTGGACAGTTCGTGTGTCACAAACCCCACTGGACAGCGTGTGTGTCATGAACCCCATTGGACAGTGAGTGTGTCACTAATCCCATTAGAAAAAGTGTGTGCCATAATCCCCATTGGACAGCGTGTGTGTCACAAACCCATTTGGACAGAGTGTGTTTCAGAAACCCCATTCGATAGCGTGTGTGTCACAAACACTATTGGACAGCGTGTGCGTCACAGGCCCATTGGACATAGTGTGTGTTTTTACAAAAATCACTGGACAGCGTGTTTGTGTCACAAACCCCATTGGACAGCATGTGTGTCACAATCACCATTGGACAGCGTGTGTGTCACAAACACCATTGGACAGTGTGTGTGCGTCACAATAAGCATTGGACAGTGTGTGTGTCACAAAACCCACTTGATAGAGTGTGTGTCACAAAACACATTAGAAAATGTGTGTGTCACAAATCCCATTGGTTAGCGTGTGTGTGTCACAAACGCCATTAGATAGTGTGCGTGTCACAAACCCCATTGGAAAGTGTGTGTGTGACAAATCCCACTGGACAGAGTGTGTGTGTCACATACCCCATTGGAAAGCATGTGCGTGTCACAGTCACCATTGGACAGTGTGTGTGGCACAAACCCCGTTGGAGACAGTGGGTGTCACAAACCCAATTTGACAGCGTGTTTGTCACAAACACCATTGGGATGCTTGTGTGTGTGACAAACCACATTGAACCATGTGTGTGCCACAAACCCCATTGGACAGTGAGTGTGTCACAAACCCTCCTGGACAGTGTGTGTGTCACAATCCCCATTGGACAGCGTGTGTGTCACAAATCCCACTGGACAGAGTGTCTGTGTCACATACCCCATCGGAAAGCGTGTGCGTGTCACAGACCCCATTGGACAGTGGGTGTGTCACAAGCCACATTGGATACGGTGTGTGTGTCACAATCCCCGTTGTATAGAGTGTGTATGACAAACCCCACTGGACAGTGTGTGTGTCACAAACCCCCCTGGACAGTGTGTGTGTCACAAAACCGATTGGACAGCCTGTGTGTCACAATCCCCATTGGACAGCGTGTGTGTCACAAACACCATTGGACAGTGTGTGTGTCACAATCCCCATTCGACAGAGTGTGTGTCACAAAGTCCATTGGACAGGGAGTGTGTCACAATCCCCATTGGACAGTGTGTGTGTCATATTCCCCATTGGACAGAGTGTGTGTCAAAATCCCCATTGGACAGATTGTGTGTGTCACAAATCCTATCGGACATTGTGTGTGTCACACACCCCATTGTACAGTGTGTGCGTCATAAACCCCATTGGACATCGTGTGTGTGTCACAATCCCCATTGGACAGTGGGTGTGTGTCTCAAACCCCATCGGACAGCGTGTGTGTCACGAACCCCTTTGGAAAGTGTCTGTGTCACAAACCTCATTTGATAGCATGTGTGTGTCCCACACCCTATTGGACAGCGTGTGTGTCACAATCCCCATTAGACAGTGGGTGTGTGTCTCAAAACCCATAGGACAGCGTGTGTGTCACGAACCCCTTAGAAAAATTGCCTGTGTCACAAACCCCATTGGATAGCGTGTGTGTGTCACAAACCCTATTGGACAGTGTGAGTGTCACAAACCCCACTGTACAGGGTGTGTGTCACGTACCCCATTGGACAGCGTGTATGTGTCACTATCTCCATTGGATAGCGTGTGTGTCACAAGCCCCACTGGACAGCGTGTGTGTGTCACAATCCCCATTGGACAACGTGTGTGTGTCGTAAAAACCATTGGGCAGCGTGTGTGTCACGAACCCCTTTGGATATTGTATTTATCACAAACCCTATTGGACAGTGTGTGTGTCACAATGCCTGTTGGACAGAGTGTGTGTCTCGAACCCCATTGGACAGAGTGTGTGAGAGAAACCACATTGGACAGTGTGTGTGTCAAAAACCCCATTGGAAAGCGTGTGTGTGTCACAATCCCCATTGGACAGAGTGTGTATGACAAACCCCACTGGCAGTGTGTGTGTCACAAAACCCCCTGGACACTGTGTGTCTCACAAAACCTATTGGACATTCTGTGTGTCTTAATCCTCATTCTACAGCGTTTGTGTCACAATCCCCATTGGACAGAGTGTGTGTCACATACCCCATTGGACAGCGTGTGTCACAATCCCCATTGGACAGCATCCTTTTCACAAACGCCATTGGACAGTGTGTGTGTGTCACAATCCGCATTGGACAGTGTGTGTGTCAAAAAACCCATTGGATAGAGTGTGTGTCACAAACCACATTAGAAAATGTGTGTGTCACAAATCCCACTGGTTAGCGTGTGTGTGTCACAAACGAAATTAGAAAGTGTGCGTGTCACAAACCCCATTGGAAAGCGTGTGTGTCACAAACCCTATTGGACAGTTCGTATGTCACAAATCCCATTGGACAGCGTGTGTGTCACAAACACCATTGCACAGCGTGTGTGTGTCAAAATCCCCGTTGGACAATGTGTGTGTCACAAACCCCATTGGACAGTGTGTGTGTGTCTCAAACCCCATCGGAGAGCGTGTGTGACACGAACCCCACTAGAGAGCGTGTGTGTCACAAGCTCCATTGGACAGAGTGTGTGTTTCACAATCCCCATTGGACAGCGTATGTGTCATAAACTCCCTTGGACAGTGTATGTGTCACACACCCCATTGGACAGCGTGTGTGTGTCACAAACCCCCCTGGACAGTGTGTGTGTCACAAACCCCGTTTGACAGCGTGTGTGTCAGAAACCCCATTGGAAATTGTGTGTTAAAAATCCCATTGGATAGTGTGTTTGTGTGAAAAAACCTATGGGCCAGTGTGTGTGTCACAAACCCCCCTGGACTGGTTGTGTGTGTCACAAACCCCATTGGACAGCATCCGAGTCACAAACTCCATTGAACAGTGTGTGTATCGCAAACCCCATTGGACATTGTGTGTGTCACAATCCCCATTGGACAGTGTGTGTGTCACAAACCCCATTGGACAGCGTATGTTTGTAACAATCCCCATTGGACTGAGTGTGTGTGACATACCCCTTTGGACAGAGTCTGTGACAAACCCCATTGGACAGAGTGTTTGTCACAAAGCCCCCTGGACAGTGTATGTGTCACATACCCTTTTGGACAGTGTGTGTGTCACAAAACCCACTGGACAGCGTGTGTGTCTACTAACCCAATTGGACAGCGTGTGTGTCACAAACCCATTGGCCAGTGTGTGTGTCACATACCCCACTGGACAGAATCCGTGTCACAAACTCCATTGGACAGCGTGTGTGTTGCAAAACCCATTAGACCTTGTGTGTAGTCACTATACCCACTGGACAGCGTATGTGTCACATACCCCTTTGGACAGCGTGTGTGTGTCACAATCCGCATTGGAAAGTGTGTGTGTCACAAACCCCATTGGACAGAGTGGGTGTCACAAACCCCATTTGACACCATGCTTGTCACAAACCCCCCTGGACAATGTGCGTGTCACAATCCCCATTGGACAACATCTGTGTCACAAACCCAGTTGCACAGTGTGTGCTTCACAAACCCCATTGGACAGCCTGTGTGTGTCAGAATCCTCATTGGACAGTGTGTGCGTCACAAACCCACTGGAAAGTGTATGTTTCAAAAAACCCATTGGATAGATTGTGTGTGTCACAAAACCCATTGGAAAGTGTGTGTGTCAAAGACCCCACTGGACAGTGTGTGTGTCACAAAACCCTTTTGAAAGTGTGTGTGTGTCACGATCCCCAGTGGACAGAGTGTGTGTGACAAACGCCATTGGATAGCATGTGTGTGTCACAAACCCTATTGTACAGCGTGTGTGTCACAAGCCCCATTGGACAGAGTCTGAGTGTCAGAAACCACACTGGATAGCATGTGTGTGTAACAAACCCTATTGGACAGCGTGTGTTTCACAAACCGCACTGGATAGCAGGTGTGTGAAACAAAACTCATTGGAAAGTGTGTGTGTCACAAACCCCATTGGATAGAATGTGTGTGTCAAAAACCCTATTGGAAAGTGTGTGTGTCACAAATCCCACTGTACAGTGTGTGTACCACAAATCCCCCATGGAGAGTCTCTGTGTCACAAAACCCATTGGACAGCTTGTGTGTCACAAACCCACCTGGACAGTGTGCGTGTCACAATCCCCGATGGGCAGCGTGTGTGTAACAAACCCCATTGGACAGCGTGTGTGTCACAGACCCTGTTGGACAGCGTGTGTGTCACAACCCCCCCTGGACAGAGTGTGTGTCACAAAACCCATTGGAAAGCATGCGTGTCACAAACACCATTGGACAGCGTGTGTGTGTCACAATCCCCATAGGACAGCGTGTGTGTCAGAAAACCCATTGTACAGTGTGTGTGTAACAAAACACATTGTACAGCGTGTGTGTCACAAACCCCATTGGACAGCGAGTTTGTGTCACAATCCCAATTGGAGAGAGTGTGTGTGACAAACCTCATTGGACAGCGTGTTTGTGTCACAAACCCCAATGGAAAGTCTGTGTGTCACATACCCCATTGGATAGCTCGTGTGTGTCACAAACCCCAATAGAGAGTGTGTGTGTCACAAACCACATTGGATACCGTGTGTTTGTCACAAACCCTATTGGACAGACTGTGTGTAACGAAACACACAGGAGAGAGTGTGTGTCACATGCTCCATTGGACAGAGTGTGCGTGTCACAATCCCCATTGGACAGTGTGTGTGTCACAAACCCCCTGGACAGTGTATGTGTCACAGAGCCCATTGGACAGCATGTGTGTGTCACAAACCCCCCTGGACAGTGTGTATGTCACAAACCCCATTTGACAGCGTTTGTGTCAGAAACCCCGTTGGAAATTGTGTGTGTCAAAAATCCCATTGGATAGCGTGTTTGTGTGAAAAACCCTATTGGCCAGTGTGTGTGTCACAAACCCCATTGGACAGCATCCGAGTCACAAACTCCATTGGACAGTGAGTGTATAGCAAACCCCATTGGACATTGTGTGTGTCACAATCCCCATTGCACAGTGTGTGTGTGTCACAATCCCCATTGGACAGTGTGTGTGTCACAAACCCCATTGGACAGCGCATGTGTGTAACAATCCCCATCGGAGAGAGAGTGTGTGACATACCCATTTGGACACAGTGTGTGACAAACCCCATTGGACATTGTGTGTGTCACAAACCCCCCTGGACAGTCTGTGTCACAAACGCCAATGGATAGCGTGTGTGTGTTTCACATACCCTTTTGGACAGTGTGTGTGTCACAAAACCCACTGGACAGTGTGTGTGTCTACGAACCACATTGGACAGCGTGTGTGTTCACAAATCCATTGGCCAGTGTGTTTGTAACAAACCCCCATGGACTGTGTGTGTGTGTCACAAACCCCATTGGACAGAATCCGTGTCACAAACTCCATTGGACAGCGTGTGTGTTGCAAAACCCATTATACCTTGTGTGTAGTCACAATCCCCATTGGACAGCGTGTGTGTCACAAACCCCATTGGACAGCGTGTGTGTGGCACAATCCACATTGGAAAGTGTGTGTGTCACAACCCCCACTGGACAGAGTGTGGGTCACAAGCCACATTTTGACAGTGTGTGTGTCACAAACCCATTGGAAAGCGTGTATGTTTCAAAAAACCCATTGGATAGCGTGTGTGTGTCACAATCCCCATAAGACAGCGTGTGTGTCACAAAACCCATTGGACAGTGTGTGTGTAACAAAACCCATTGTACAGCGTGTGTGTCACAAACCCCATTGGACAGCGTGTTTGTGTCACAATCCCAATTGGAGAGAGTGTGTGTGACAAAACTCATTGGACAGCGTGTTTGTGTCACAAACCCCATTGGAAAGTCTGTGTGTCACAAACCCCATTGGAAAGTCTGTGTGTCACATACCCCATTGGATAGCTCGTGTGTGTCACAAACCCCATTAGAGAGTGTGTGTGTCACGAACCACACAGGAGAGCGTGTGTGTCACATGCTCCATTGGACAGAGTGTGCGTGTCACAATCCCCATTGTACAGTGTGTGTCTCACAAACCCCCCTGGACAGTGTATGTGTCACAAAGCCCACTGGACAGCGTGTGTATTACAAAACCCATTGGACAACATGTGTGTCACAAATACCATTGGACACCATGTGTGTAACAAAACCCACTGGACAGCGTTTGTGTCACCAAGCCCATTGGACAGCCTATCTGTCAGAAGCGTCATTGGACAGAGTGTGTTTCTCACAAACCACTTTGGACAGTGTGTTTGTCACAAAACCCAGTGGACTGCGTGTGTGTAAGAAGCGTCATTGGACAGAGTGTGTTTGTCACAAACCCCTTTGGACAGTGTGTTTGTCACAAAACCCAGTGGACAGCGTGTGTCAGAAACCCCATTGGAAAGTGTGTGTGTCACAAACCCCGTGGGAAAGTGTGTGTTTCATAAACCCCATTGGATAGAGTGTGTGTGTCACAAATCCCATCGGACAGTTTGTTTGTCAGAAACCCCACTGGACAGCGTGTGTTTCACAGACCCCATTCGAAAGTGTGTCTGTCACAAACCCCATTGGACAGCGTGTGTCACAATCCCCGTTGGACAGTGTGTGTGTCAAAAACAACATTGGACAGATATTGTGTAATAAACCGCTTTGGAAAGTGTGTGTCTCACAATCCCCCTGGACAGTGTGCTGGTCACAAACCCCGTTTGATAGTGTGTGTGTGTCACAAACCACATTAGACTGTGTGTGTGTCAAAAACGCCATTGGACAGCGCGTGTGCCAGAAACCACATTGGAAAGTGTGTGTGTCACAAACCCCATTGGATAGCATGTGTGTGTCACAAACCCTATTGGACAGTGTGTGTGTCACAAACCCCACTGGACAGCGTGTGTGTCAGGATTCCCATTGGACAGCTTGTGTATAGCAAGCCCCATTGGACAGAGTGTGTGTGTCAAAAACCCCATTGGACAGCGTGTGCGTCACAACCCCCATGGGACAGCGTGTCTGTGTCACAATCACCATTAGACAGCATGTGTTTCACAAACCCCCGAGTACAGCATGTGTGTCGCAAATCCCATTGGACAGCGTGTGTGTCACAAACACCTTTGGACAGTTTGTGTGTCACAAACCCCCCTCAACAGTGTGTGTGTCACAAACCCCTCTGGGCAGCGTGTGTGTCACAAACACCCCTGGAGATTCTCTGTGTCACAAAGCCCATTGGCCAGCGTGTGTGTCACAAACCTCTGGAAAGTGTGCGTGTCACAATCCCCATTGGACAGAGTGTGTGTCACATGCTCCATTGGATAGTGTGTGTGTCACAAACTCCACTGGACAGCGTGTGTGTCACAAGCCCCATTGGACAGAGTATGTGTGTCACAAACCCCATCAGACAGTGTGTGTATCACAGACCCCATTGGAAAGCGTGTGTGTGTCACAAAACCCCCTGGACAGTGTGCATGTCACAGTCCCCATTGGACAGCGTGTCTGTCACAAACCACCCTGGACAGTGTGCGTGTCACAATTTCCATTGGACAGCGTGTGTGTCACAAACCCAATTGGACATTGTGTGTTTCACAAACCCGATTGGATAGCCTGTGTGTGTCACAATCCCCATTGGACAGTGTGCATGTCACAAACCCCATTGGACAGAGTGTGTGTCACAGACCCAATTGGACAGCGTGTGTGTGTCAAAAAACGCATTGGAAAGTGTGTGTGTCACAAAAGACAATGGATAGCATGTGTGTGTCACAAACCCCTCTGGAGATCGTGTGTGTCACAAACAGCCCTGGAGAGTCTCTGTGTCAGAAACCCCATTGGACAGCGTGTGTGTTACAAACCCCCATGGACAGTGTGCATGTAACAATCCCCATTGGACAGCGTTTTTAGTAACAAACCCCACTGGACAGTGTGTGTGTCACAAACCCCATTGGACAGAGAGTGTATCACAAACCCCATTGGACAGGGTGAGTGTCACAATCCCCATTGGACAGTGTGTGTGTCACAAACCCCATTGGACAGAGTGTGTGTCACAACCCCCATTGGACAGTGTGTGTGCGTCACAAACCCCATTGGAAAGTGTATGTGTCATAAATCCCATTGGATAGCGTGTGTGTGTCACAAAGCCCATTGGAAAGTGTGTTTGTCACAAACCCCATTGGATAGCCTGTGTGTGTCACAAACCCTAATGGACAGCGTGTGTGTCACAAACACCCCTGGACAGTGTGTGCAGAGTCACCGCATTCTTTTCACGGTAGCGGGCATTGTGATAACCGTTCTATGTCAGCTGGGTGTGGCACCCGTGTGCCCTCTAGGGGAGGGGCAGCCTGTCAGCCCCGGGCCTGTCACTGCCTGCTGTCCCTGCTGTCATCAGCCAGGCCTCTGAACACTCGTCAAACCGTATGGATTAGGCCCAAGCAAAAACTCCAGCTACTTGAGACACTTAGACTAAGCATAAAATATGAAGATCTCTCCATAATGATTGTTTTTATACTGTACTTCCACAATCTGCTGGCAGTACAAAAATTAAGCTGCAGATGTCCTTAGGCTGAGTCATGATGCTTTGGTGCAGGGATCATGCATATCATGGAAATATTTCACCATTTCTGCTCTGGTTTCCAGTGTATTACACCAAAACACTCACCTGATGCAAGAGCAAAGGCAGCAATTTGCAGAATTCCGCTTCTTAGGGGAAGTGAGAAATTGCTGAGCTGACACCAAATCCTGCAGTGTCCCTGTCACCTGCAGAGGCACCGCATCCTCGCCACGGTAGCGGGCATTGTGACAAACGTTCAATGTCAGCTGGGTGTGGCAGCCGAGCGCCCCCTAGGGGAGTGGGAGCCTGTCAGCCCCGGGCCTGTCACTGCCTGCTGTCCCTGCTGTTACCAGCCAGGCCTCTGAAAACTTGTCAAACCATGCCCAGACTTGGGGCCAATTTGGCCCAAAGTCTCCAAGAGACAAGTCGGGAAGAAAGATATGGGACAGAGGGAGAAAGCGAAGGGAGCAGGAGAAAGGGAAGGAAGAATAAAAAGTAGTGTTGGGCTGCAGGAGTGAGATGGAGGAATTGAAAGGAAAGAGGCAGAAAGCAGGAGAGTGAGAGAAAAGGAAAGAAGAGACATGCAGCCAGACGAGGGGTTAGTGAGAGAGGATGGGACAGAGAACAGGATGAGAAGGAAATAAGGCAAGGCAAGGACAGGCAAGGACAGGCAAGGACAGGCAAGGCAAGGCTAGGCTGCAGGACATATTTTTGCTTTATAGTTTCTAGCAGATTCGTCTTCAGACGAGGAAGAAAGCCATAAGACCTTATGGATTAGGCCCAAGCAAATACCCCAGCTACTTGAGACACTTAGACTAAGCCTAAAACACGAAGATCTCTCCACAAGGATGGTTTTTATACTGTACTTCCACAATCTGCTGGCAGTACAAAAAAATAAGCTGCAGATCTCCTTAGGCTGAGTCATGATGCTTTGGTGCAGGGATCACAGTATCACAGTATCATAGTATGTTTGGGATTGGAATGGACCTCAAAAGATCATCTAGTCCAATCCCCCTGCTGGAGCAGGAATGCCTAAGTGAGGTCTCACAGGATCATGCCCAGGCGCGTTTTGAATGTCTCCAGAGAAGGAGACTATGCAACCTCCCTAGGCAGCCTGTTCCAGTGCTCTGTCACCCTCACTGAGAAGTTTTTTCTCAAATTTGAGTGGAACCTCTTGTGTTCCAGCTTGATCCCATTACCCCTTTTCCTATCATTGTTTGCCACCGAGAAGAGCCTGGCTCCATCCTCATGGCACTCTCCCTTTATATATTTATAAACATTAATATGGTCCCCCCTTAGTCTCCTCTTCTCCAAACTAACAAGACCCAGCTCCCTCAGCCTTTCTTCATAAGGGAGGTGCTCCACTCCCTTAATCATCTTCGTTGCCCTACTCTGGACCCTCACCAGCAGTTCCCTGTCCTTCTAGAACTGAGGGGCCTAGAACTGGACACAATATTCCAGAAGGGGTCTCACCAGGGCGGAGTAGAGGGGAAGGAGGACCTCTCTCGATCTACTAACCATGCCCCTTGTTATACACCCCAGGATGCCATTGGCCTTCCTTGCCACAAGGGCACAGTGCTGGCTCTTGGTCATCCTGCTGTCCACCAGGACCCCCAGGTCCCTTTCCTCTACACTGCTCTCTAATATGTAATTTCCCAACCTATACTGGAACCTGGGGTTGTTCCTGCCCAGATGCAGGACTCTACACTTGCCCTTGTTAAATTTCATTAGGTTATTCCCCGCCCAACTCTCCAGCCTGTCCAGGTCCCGTTGGATGGCAGCACAGCCTTCTGGCATGTCAGCCACTCCTCCCAGCTTAGTGTCATCAGCAAACTTGCTGATAGTACACTCTATTCCCTCATCCAAATCGTTAATGAATATATTGAATAATATTGGCCCCAGTACTGACCCTTGAGCCACTCCCCTAGATACTGGCCTCCAACTAGATTCCGCACCATTGACTACCACTCTCTGGCTTCTCCCCTTAAGCCAGTTTGCAACCCACCTCACTACTCTATTGTCTAGACCACACCTCCTCAACTTAGCTGTGAGGATGCTGTGGGAGACTGTGTCAAAGGCTTTACTGAAGTCAAGGTAGACCACATCCACTGCTCTGCCATCATCCATCCACCTTGTCACCTTCTCATAAAAGGCTATGAGGTTGGTCAAGCATGACTTACCCTTGGTAAAGCCATGCTGACTCCCCCTAATAACCCTCTTATCCTTGATATGCCTAGAGATGGCACCAAGGATAAACTGTTCCATTACTTTCCCAGGGAGAGAGGTGAGGCTGACCGGTCTATAATTACCTGGGTCCTCCTTCTTGCCCTTTTTGAAGACCGGAGTGACATTTGCTTTCCTCCAATCCTTGGGCACCTCCCCCGTTTCCCAAGACTTGGCAAAGATGTTGGAGAGTGGTCCAGCAATGACTTCAGCCAGCTCCCTCAGCACCTGCTGATACATCCCATCTGGACCCATTTATTTATGGATGTCCAGACTATTTCATTGCTCCCTAACCCAGTCCTTATCGACTAAAGCAAACTCCTCCATTGACCTGGCTTCATCCGGTGTCTCAGGGGTACAGGGTTCCCCAGGACAGCCTCTGGCAGAGTAGACAGAGACAAAGAAGGCATTCAGTAATTCTGCCTTCTCTGTACCTTCTGCCACCAGGGCACCCACCCCGTTCATCAGTGGGCCTACATTGCCTCTGGTATTAGTTTTATCTGCTATGCATCTGAAAAAGTTCTTTTTGCTGTCCTTGACCCCTCTCACCAGCTGTAATTCTAAGGAGGCCTTGGCTATCCTAGCTGCCTTCCTACATCCTCTAACAGCAGCCTTATATTCTTCCCCAGTGGCCAGCCCCTGCTTCCGTGACCTGTAAACTCTCCTCTTCTGCTTGAGCATACCCAACAGATCCCTATTCAACCAGGCAGGCCTCCTGGCTCCCTTCCTTGACTTCCTACGTGTGGGGATGCTCTGGTCCTGAGCGTGGAAGAAGCAATCTCTGAATGCAATCCAGCTATCTTGGGCCCCTTTTCCTTCAAGCAGTCTTGCCCATGGGATTTCCCCCAGCAATTGCTTGAAAAGGCCAAAGTTAGCCCTGCTAAAGTCCAGGGTTGTAATTCTGCTTGCTATTCTGTTCCTGCCACACAAGATGCTGAACTCCACCATCTCATGGTCACTGCAACCCAGGCAGCCCTCAACCTTTACTGCTTTGACCAGACCCTCCTTGTTAGTGAGGATGAGATCCAGCAGTGCACCTCTCCTAGTCGGCTCCTCCACCATCTGCATGAGGAAGTTATCATCAATGCACTGGAGGAATCTCCTGGACTGTGGCTGGCTGGCTGAATGGTCCTTCCAGCAAACATCAGGGAAGTTAAAATCACCCACAACAACCAGGGCCTGTGACTGTGAGGCCACTTTCAACTGCCCACAGAAGGCCTCATCAACTTCCTTAGCCTGATCTGGTGGCCTGTAACAGACGCCCACAACAGTGTCACCCCTGCCAGCCTGCCCCTTGATCCTGACCCATACACTCTCAATTCACTCGTCATCCACTCCTGGGCAGAATTTAGTACATTGTAGTTGTTCTCTCACATAGAGAGCAACTCCACCACCACGCCTGGCTGGCCTGTCTTTCCCGAAAAGGGCATAGCCATCCATGACCACATTCCGGTCATGTGGACTGTCCCACCATGTTTCTGTAATTGCCACCAGATCATAATCTCCCGACCGAACATAGGATCCTAACTCCTCCTGCTTATTCCCCATGCTGCGCACATTGGTGTACAAGCATTTCAGGAAGCGAGCAGAGCACACCAGTTTCTCCGTAGAGGTATAGGAGGCCACCTGGTCCTCATTGGTTTTAGAATGCTGCCCGACTGGGACAAGCTCAGCTACAACCCCATCCCTCTTCGAGCCAATCATCTCCTTCTAAAGAAGTGCTGTTTTGTCTTAAGCTTTTAGACTTTTTTTCTAATTTTTGGTGCCTGTTTTCTTCTACCTCTCTCAAAATCACTGAGTCATATATGAACTAGTGGTACATCAGGCTGGTGGATGGTGGGGACACGTTGGCCTTCCACTTAGGGCGGTGTAGATGTTGAGACTTTGGGATTTTTTTCTTTTCCCGTGCTGACATAGGACATGAAAAGAATGCCTACTTTTTCCAAGGATTTGTCTGCTCCCTAGGCTGAAACCAAACTGCATGGAGGGGGGAAGAAGTGTGCTAGGGGAGCAAAAGGAGATTGAGAGCTTGCAAGGACCTTGTTGGGGTCCACTCAGTGATGGACTCATGATGGTTCATTTACATTCTTCTTGAAGCACAAAATTAAGGCATCTGAAATGCCAAGGGCTTAGAATACAATCAAACAGTGTTACTTTATTATTTTTCCCGTAAAGCGGCACGCGATAGCGAGAGAGTAAGAAAACAGGAAAGGAAAAAGAAACAGGGAAAGAAGAAGGAAAAGATGGGAATGAGGACTGGTTTATCAGCAGGTGAGCTCCAAAGGCGTCCCTCTGGTGTCCAGTCCCATGGAGTCCTGCCGGTCCTCCATGGTGTTTTGGGATCCTCTGGTGGGGAGATCTCAATGACGTCCAGTCAGGAACCATCTTTATACTTCTTCATCCCCCTCGCTCCCATTGTTTCAGGCCAATCTCCACCTTTTTTTCTCAATCTGGGCTTAACTGCGCAGGCTTGAAAAGTCTTCGCCTCTCTTGCCAGCGCTTGTCTGCGCCTGCATGGCCTGCATTCAGGGGTATCTCTCTGGTCCATTGGGTGGCCTCAGGAACCTTGGCGAGCTTCTGAGCATGCTCTTTTATGTTGTCCTTTGTTCGAGGGAGCGGGTGGGGGACAAGGTGTGACTGAGGCTGCAGGCAAGAATCCAGCTTCTGGACGGCAGCGATTGTCCCTGGGTCAGAGAGACCTGTCTAACAATCCCTTTTAGGAGGTGGGGGCTAGCTTGGCTGAAGCAGCAGGCAAACTCCACACAGCAGCCATTGTTAGCAGTAGCCTTCCAGGTTGGAGACACCTGTGCAACACAATGCTTCTCCTCAGGCCTCTCTCTGAGTCACTGTCAGCCTGTTCTTGGTGGCGATGTTCACGCAGATACTGGTTTTGGACCGACTCTTACAGACCTGGAGCAGATTCTGAGAGTTTGCTGTTCTAGAAAGGTTTGGCTGGTGCAGCAGCTGAGAGGTAATGGCCAGCTATGATGGATCCCCAGAGTGATGCTTTGGAACCGGTGGCACGTGCATCTCCCTAACCAGGTAGTAGAATGCACTTAGGGCCCAGTAGAAGGAAGGTGGCAGAGGCAATGCATTGGAGAGCTGGCAGGCTAAAACTGGGAGTTGGATGAGGCCACCTCCTTTAGCAAGTGAGTCACTGAACAGCTCAGAAGTACTGTAAAAGCGCACCTTGAGAGAACCCTGGTTGTCACTAAAGGGGGAAACGGTAGATTCTGTTGCTGAAAATGGACTGTGGGGTTTTGTGAATGTGGCTTCAGCCTATTTCTTCAAAGGAGGCTCATACCTACTTAAGAAAACTCATGACGATCATGTTGAAAACTGCCCTGGTGTTGTGAACCGCCCCCCCTCGTTTTGGGCTGAAGCGGAGGGGGGGAGCAATGGAAGGAACTGGCCCGAGTCATGTGGCCACGAACTGACCAATAGGAGTATTCCATCCCATTCACGATTTCCTGCCTATAAAAGCAGAGCACGTGGACTGGCTTGCTCTCTTTTTGCATGGGCTGCTCGGCACATGGGTTGTTTTTCATTGGACTGCTTTCCTTCATTCTGCTGTTCCTGCGAGCTGAAGTCTCCTGCTGTTTTCGGTTCAACTGTGGGATGCTGCTGGACTTCAGGACTGGTTTTCCAATATTTGTTTCTGTGTTATTTTTGCCCTGTGTTCGTTTTCCTAGTCTTAGTAAACGTTTTCAAGTTTCCCAATTCTCTTTTCCTTTACTTTTCTCTTTTCCTGTCCTCCCCACATCCTAGTGAGAAGGAGGGGGAAGGAGAGAGGGGGGGTTGCTGAAGGGGGATAAAGGGTGAAGGGAAACCATCTGCCACGGTTTGGATTGTCTCCCCACGATCAAACAACGACAGATAATTGGTGAAGAATGCGGGCAATTTCGGGACTTGAGACATTTTTAGTATTTTGGCACTTCTAAGGGCAGGGTCGGACCCTCGTGCTCCTGCGCCCTGCCGTTTCTCCGCCGCCATCAGCCTTTGCCTCGGCCGCCATGTGGCGGGCTCAGCGTTGCGCAGCGCGGGCACTAGGTGTCGCTGTCTGCCGTGTCTTTGTTTGAGCGCGGCTCGGCTCCACGTGGCCACGCGGCAGGCTCAGCGTGGGGTGGCACGGGGAAAAAAAAGGGGAGGTTTTAAAACTGATCAACAGTACCTTTGAATTTTCCTGGCACAGTGCCAACTCATAGGATTATAAGACTCGCAGGTCTGGATGTTTAGAATATTGAATAGTGGTATTAACGTAGAGGTGAATTACTTTGATTTGAAAAACACTGTGGTTTATTTTCTGTAAGTTATTTTATACCTTGTGCACAAGTATTCCTTGTTTTCTCTGGATGTTTCTTGTCAATAGAGTTTTACATTAGATAACAACAAAGAACTGGACCATGCTTATAACGGTACTCTGTGGCTTGGCAGTGGTTTACTTTATGGTAGTGCAACCAATAATGAGTTTCTATTCCTTTCTGCTGTACCTTGAGAGACTGCCAGGAGAGCTAAATTCCAGTTATGTGTTTGCTAAATGGGCTAGTGAATCTTGGGAAACTATGACTCAGCATACTTCTCCCTTCTCATTTGAGCCGATTCCCGATGTTTTTGAGCACTTGGAATATTCATGGAGTTTTGAAAGAACTATGATACTGATCTCTGTCCTGAAAAATATCTTAGTATTCATATATTTGTTAGGAGAGATTAGGTTAAATCAAATGTTATAAATAAGAGCCAATAAATCGATTCTGAGTCAATCGATTTTATTTAGCAAGCGGTAATTAGGCAAAACAGCGCTGGGTGACCGGGGGAAGCTCAGTTCTGCCAACAGGCACACCAAATCAACCTTTCGTATGTGCTTATATACGTTATACGTTCGTTTACGTGCTGGGAATTTCCGTCTCTGGAACTTTTGTTATCTGTTGCAACATCCGAGCGCTTTGTTATCTGTAACACCATCTGGGAGTCCTATTATCTGTGGCACCATCCGGGAGTCCTGTTATCTATGACACCATCCGGTAGTCCTGTTATTTATGGCACCACCTGGTAGTCCTGTTATTTATGGCATTGTCTTTAACTACTACTACAAGGTTCTACAAAACATAATCAAACTCGCACAAGCACAGTTACTGCTTACAATAATATGCATAATACAATTGAATCCTACTCGATTTGTTCAACATTAACAGTTTTGACCATCACTTATTACATCTAAGGCTTGTGTATCTTTTGATCAATGAGAGTTGCACGGTGTCTGGTGAGGCTGGAAAAGGGGCTGCCATTGTGTCCGCCACTTCCCCAGTCATAAACACCATGGCTACTCAGGCTCAAGCTTCTTCCTCAAATACGGGGTATTGTTCCTGTTGTAGCAAAAACAAGCCCAGCGATAATGTTAAGCCCATATCGGCATCAGTAGCCGGTTGTAAGAAAGCGACTAAGAAGACTAATCGGGCTGCAGATGATGGCAAGGGGCCACATTCATCCCCAGGGGCGTCAACAGGGGAGGAAGTGACCGTTACCCGGTCTTTTTCTCCAAGTAAGCTAAGAGAGTTGCGAAAAGAGTATACTCGTAAAGATGGTGAGAATATGTTAACCTGGATGCTCCGATGCTGGGATGACGGGGCTGACACAAGAGAACTGGAGGGTGGAGAAGCCAAACAGTTGGGATCCCTGTCAAGGGATTCCACCCTTGATAGGGCAATTGCCAGTGAGCCCAACCCCACGGCCCTCTGGACCCGACTCTTGACAGCCATGAAAACAAGGTTTCTTAACAAGGATGACTGTCAATGCACATCAAGGAAATGGAATGCTATGGAGCGAGGTATCCAGTTCCTGAGAGAGTTAGCTGTGCGAGAGATTATCTATTTTGGGCCAGATAGCCAGGAGGGGGTGAATCCAGACAGAGTTGAGTGTACACGGTCTGTGTGGCGCAGATTCTCACAGAGTGCACCAGCTCCATATGCTAAGATATTGGCAGGAACGTTCGTGTCAACTGGTGGTAGACAAAGTGTTAATGACATGACTGAGCGGCTCCGGGAATTTGAGGAAAACCTTTCTGATCCCCTAGGGGCTTATGTCTCTAGGGTGGAGAAACTGAGTGAAACAACTGTTGACTGTTTTGAAAAGCTGTTGAGAGAAATTAAAGCACTCAGGGAACACACACATGACTCTCGATTTGTAGGAACCAATGTTTCAGCTATTAGGAGAAAGCATTTCCAATATCCAGAGAGAGGGAAAGCGTTTCCAGTCCCCAGAGAGAGAGAGAAGGCGTCCCCAATCTCCAGAGAGAGAGAACACAGGCAGGCCACCATCAGAGGTTTACTGTGGTCCTTCCTACGTGAGCAGGGAGAAGATATGAGTAAGTGGCACAATAAACCTGCTGGGGAACTTCAAGAACGAGTGCATGAGTTAACAGGGCAGGCTTCTAGGAAAAGGCTTGCCCCGGTTTACAAAAGAGATTCTAGTGCTCGTGAAGAAACCTCTAATTCACACCGAGTGACCGTGGAAGACCGAGATTAGAGGTGCCCTGCCTCCAGCCAGGCGGAGGAAAGGGATAACAGAGTTTACTGGACGGTACAGATAAGATGGGCTGGTACAACACGCCCTCAGGAGTACAAGGCTTTGGTGGACACTGCTGCTCAGTGCACAGTAATTCCTTCAGACTGTAAGGGGACACAACTCATCAGTATTTTTGGAGTAACTTGGGGAATCCCAAGAGCTGACTGTTGTAGAGGCTGAAATGAGCCTAACTGGAAAAAATTGGCAAAAGCATCCCATTGTGACTGGCCCAGATGCTCTGTGCATCCTTAGCATAGACTACCTTAAGAGAGGGTATTTTAAGGACCCAGAAGGGTATAGGTGGGCATTTAGGATAGCAGCTGTGGACACTGGGAGAATTGAACAGCTGTCTGATTTTCCTCGTCTTTCAGATGGCCCTTCTGTTGTAGGACTGCTGATGGTTGGTGATCAGCAGGTGCCAGTTGCTACCACAACGGTGCATCGTTGACAGTATCGCACCAATCGGGACTCTTGGATTCCTATTCGGAAATTGATTCGTCAACTGGAAAGCCAGGGTGTGATCAGGAAGACTCGCTCACCTTTCAATAGCCCAATTTGGCCAGTGTGGATGAGTGGAGATTAACTGTAGACTACTGTGGCCTGAAGGGGGAAGGGGGAAAAAGGGTGAAGGGAAACCTTCTGCCATCGTTTTGATTGTCTCCCCACGATCAAACCATGAGAAAAACAAAGAATCAGTGTGGTGAGGCTGTAGAGTGGCCCTTGGTTTGTCCTGCAAACAAGCTCTGAATGCGGATTCTTGCAGGTGTAGTGGAGCAGGCAGCAGCGTCTCTGAGCAAAGCTCTTGGGGGACGGGGTCCTGTGTGCTGGGGACAGCTTCCCTCGCCATTCTCTGCTCCCTCCTCCTTCAAGCAGGGGCTGCCCCACGCCACACACAGCCAGTCCCAGCCGGGCCCGGAGGTGGGTGTCTCCGTGACAACCGCCCGGGCTCTGTGACGTCATAACCAGAGGCCATTGTGACATGGGGTCGTCATAGCCAGAGGCCATTGTGACACGGGGGTCCCCGCCCTGACCGTGGGGGTATTTAAGGAGCAAGAGCCCTGGGGTGCTCACTCCCAGGAGAGCAGCTTCTCAGGAGGCAGCAGCTTCTCAGGAGGCAGCATCTCCCCTGAGTGCTCACCGCAGCTCTGTGGTAGACGAGATCCAAGATGCCCATTGACGAGGAGGCAAACGCCCACTCCCAGCCCTTCGGGATGCCACCCTTGCTCCATAGGCCACAGGGGAGGGACGGGACAGGGCAGGAGGGGGAGACCGGTGGTCGGATGGGGCCGCAAGCAGCTGCTGCGGTGCCAGGGCTGCCGCCTCCATCCCATGTGTCCTGCTTCTCCTCCTGCCCGCAAATCAGCCACAGCCTGGGCCAGCACACCCTCCAGAGCACCTGGGTCACCCCCTCGGTCCAGGAGCGCTTGCAGGACCACCATAAAGGTCCCCAGGAGGGGTCTGGCTGGCCTCGCAGCACCAACACCGAGGCAGCAGCAGAGGCAGAGTGCCCAGCACCTGCCCCACAGGGCCCCACAGCCGATGACGCTGTGGGACACAGCCCAGCGCATCGTCAGTGAGGCCATGTGGAGGGCTGTGGCTGAGATCGTGGGAGCTGGCCAGGAACCGGAGGAACAGCAGGACCTGGCCCAGTGCGTGGACTTGCAAGATGAGAATGGCAAAGAGGGGTGCCAAGGCGGAGACACCATCCACAGCATCTGGATCAACCCCTCAGTCCAGGAGCACCTCCAGGATGCCCCTGCAGGTCCCCAGGAGGGGTCTAGCTTGCCCAGCTGCACAGACACGGAGGCGGCAGCAGAGGCAGAGCACCCAGCACCTGCGCAGCACAGCCCCACAGAGGACAATGTGGACCTGGCAGACATTGTGCAGTACATCATCAGTGAGGCCGTGCACAGGGCTGAGGTGAGATGCAGGGACCTGGCCAGCAACCGGTGGAACAGCAGGACCTGGCCCAATGCATGGATGTTCCAGTGGCAGCACCAGCACCTGCAGGACTTGAAGCCATTGAGGCTCATTTGGCAGGAGAGGATGAGGGACAGGCCAGCACAGCCCTCTCGTCCCAATTGCAAAGGATGAAGAAGAGAACATGGTTGCTCCAATGTCTGCAGAGCATGGAGGAGAGACCAGCACAGACATAGCCTGCCCAGCGCAGGGCCCAGCTCCACAGCGACAGCCTTGTCACAATGCCTGCTTCCGTGGCGAGGATGCGGTGACTCTGCAGGTGACAGGGACACTGCAGGACTTGGTGTCAGCTCAGCAATTTCTCACTTCCCCAAAAAAGCGGAATTCTGCAAATTGCTGCCTTTGCTCTTGAAATTCTGCCATCAGGTGAGTGTTTTGGTGTAATACACTGGAAACCAGAGCAGAAATGGTGAAATATTCCCATGATATGCATGGTCCCTGCACCAAAGCATCATGACTCAGCCTAAGGAGATCTGCAACTTAATTTTAGTACTGCCAGCAGATTGTGGAAGTACAGTATAAAAACCATTCTTATGGAGAGATCTTCCTATTTTAGGCTTAGTCTAAGTGTCTCAAGTAGCTGGAGTTTTTGCTTGGGCCTAATCCATACGGTCTTATGGCTTTAATCCCCGTCTGAAGACGAATGTGCTAGAAATTATAAAGCAAAAAAATGTCCTGCAGCGTAGCCTTGCCTGTCCTTGCGTGTCCATGCCTGTCCTTGCCTTGCCTTATTTCCTTCTCATCCTGTTCTCTGTCCCATCCTCTCTCACTAAGCCCTCGTCTGGCTGCATGTCTCTTCTTTCCTTTTCTCTCACTCTCCTGCTTCCTACCTCTTTCCTTTCAATTCCTTCATCTCACTCCTGCAGCCCAACACTACTTTTTATTCTTCCTTCCCTGTATCCTGCTCCCTTCGCTTTCTCCCTCTGTCCCATATCTTTCTTCCCGACTTGTCTGTTGGAGACTTTTGGCCACTTTGGCCCCAAGTCTGGGTATGGTTTGACCAGTTTTCAGAGGCGTGGCTGGTGACAGGAGAGACAGCAGGCAGTGAGAGGCCCGGGGCTGAAAGGCTCCCCCTCCACTAGGGGGCGTTCGGCTGCCACACCCAGCTGACGTAGAACCTTTGTCACAATGCCCACTACCGTGGCGAGGATGCGGTGACTCTGCAGGTGACAGGGACACTGCAGGACTTGGTGTCAGCTCAGCAATTTCTCACTTCCCCTAAGAAGCGGAATTCTGCGTATTGCTGCCTTTGCTCTTGAAAGGATGTCGTCAGGTGGGTGTTTTGGTGTAATACACTGTAAACAGAGCAGAAACGGTGAAATATTCCCATGATACGCATGCTCCCTGCCCCAAAGCACCATGACTTAGCCTAAGGAGATCTGCAGCTTCTTTTTGTAGTGTCAGAAGATTGTCAAAGTGCAGTATAAAAACCATCTTTATGGAGAGATCTTCGTATTTTAGGCTTAGTCTAGGTGTCTAAAGTAGCTGGGGTTTTTGCTTGGGCCTAATCCATAAGGTCTTATGGCTTTCCTCCTCGTCGAAAGGCGAATGTGCTAGAAATTATAAAGCAAAAACGTGTCCTGCAGCCTAGCCTTGCCTTCCCTGTCCTTGCCTGTCCCAGCCTTCCCTTATGTCCTTCTCATCCTGTTCTCTGTCCCATCCTCTCTCACATACCCCTCGTCTGGCTGCATGTCTCTTCTTTCTTTCCTTTTCTCTCACTCTCCTGCTTCCTGCATCTATTCTTTCAATTCCTCCATCTTACTCCTGCAGCCCAACACTACTTTTTATTCTTCCTTCCCTTTCTCCTGCTCCCTTCGCTTTCTCCCTCTGTCCCATATCTTTCTTCCCGACTTGTCTCTTGGAGACTTTGGGTCACTTTGGTCTCATGTCTGGGAATGGTTTGACCAGTTTTCAGAGGCCTCGCTGGTGACAGGAGGGACAGCAGGCCGTGACAGGCCCAGGGCTGAAAGGCTCCCCCTCCCCTAGGGGGCGCTCGGCTGCCACACCCAGCTGACATAGAACCTTTGTCACAATGCCAGCTACCATGGCGAGGATACGGTGACTCTGCAGGTGACAGGAACACTGCAGGACTTGGTGTCAGCTCAGCAAGTTCTCAGTTCCCCTAAGAAACAGAATTCTGCAAATTACTGCCTTTGCTCCTGATTTTCTCCCATCAGGTGGGTGTTTTGGTGTAATACACTTTAAACCAGAGCAGAAATCGTGAAATATTCCCATGATTTGCATGATCCCTGCACCAAACCACCACTCGTCTGGCTGCATGTGTCGTCGTACCTGTCGTGTCCTGGCTCTGTCAACAGGTTGTCTTGCAGCGGAGAACCTCCAGCAGCCTCATGCAAGGTCTTCCTGCCTTCATCCCTGCCCTGTGATTCCACCAGCTGCTCCAGTGCTTTCTCAGGGATGTGTTGGGACTGCCCCGGGCCAGCTCTGGTGGTGGGCACGGGAGGCTGCTCCCTTTTATAGTGCCCCGAGGCATTGTGACCTCAGCGTTGCCGGGTGCTGGCATTGTGACGTGGGGGTGACAGAGCCCCCATGTGCAGCCCTGCCCACCCCCCCTCTGCCCAGCACCCTTTGGAGGAAGCCCTTGAGCTGCTGGCCCCCAATCACTCACTGTACCTAGAAGACAGCGGAGTAATCAACCTAACCATGGCCCTTTTTTGCAAAAATAGACTCTGGATTTGTTGTCAGTCCAGCCTTATATCCTCTCCTTTCCTCCCTTCTCCTCTCTCCCCTTTTTCAATTTTCCTCTCTCCCCATAGTGAGTCAAATAACAAAAAGACTATTTGCCAGAAAGGACAGGGGAATTTCAGCCTCAAAACCACTTTCAAGGACACATAACACTATTGATAGAACTGTTTCATTTTTTAATTTATTTTATTTCATTTTATTTAGTCTTATTTATTTTTTAGTTTTCTTTTGTTTTGTTGCCCTCTCCTCTCTTCTCCTCTCTTCTCCTTCTTCTGTGACCTTTCCTTTCCTTTCCTTTCCTTTCCTTTCCTTTCCTTTCCTTTCCTTTCCTTTCCTTTCCTTTCCTTTCCTTTCCTTTCCTTTCCTTTCCTTTCCTTTCCTTTCCTTTCCTTTCCTTTCCTTTCCTTCCCTTCCCTTCCCTTCCCTTCCCTTCCCTTCCCTTCCCTTCCCTTCCCTTCCCTTCCCTTCCCTTCCCTTCCCTTCCCTTCCCTTCCCTTCCCTTCCCTTCCCTTCCCTTCCCTTCCCTTCCCTTCCCTTCCCTTCCCTTCCCTTCCCTTCCCTTCCCTTCCCTTCCCTTCCCTTCCCTTCCCTTCCCTCTCTATTCCTGTCTGTTCCTTTCCTTTCCACTCCTTACCTTCCGCTCGTTTTCTTGCTTTAGGTTGCTTGGGTATTTTTGTGGCGTGTTCTTTCACAGATGTTATGCTTTATCAGGCTGCTTGTGTCTTTGGAGGCTGTCCGTTTGGCAGAGCTTTCATGTTGTTTAAGCTTGCTTCTTTCACATCATGGAAGGCTGCTAGTTTGGTTTTGCTTTAGGTTGCTTGATTCAACTTGATTTACCTTGTTTCAGGTGATATGGTATAGGTTGTTTCAGGTTCTTGTTTGGTTGTTCAGGTCCGGTTCTTTGAAGATTTGGAAGCTAGATTGCTTTAGCTTCTTCAAGGTTGGTTGTTTCCAGTTGTTGAAGGTTGCTTTAGGTGACTTGTTCTATGCTGCTTTAGGTAAGCTGTTCTAGCTAAGCTTAGGGCCACCTCGTGGAGCAGCAGGCACCCAGCCCAAAGGGCCCAAAGCAGGCGTGGCAAGCGGGCCATGCTCAATGCTGCAGAGGAAGGCAAAAAACCCCCAGAGACGCTTGGTGTCCCACATGGGGGGAAAAAAAAGCCTTCCTCCCCCCAGTTTCAGGGCACGAGAGGCCATCTTCCTGGTGCTTGAGCAGCAGGTAGGAACCGAGCCAAAAGGGCCCAGTGGAGCTCTGCAAAGTAAGTCATGCTCCATGCTGCAGAGGAAGGCACAAACCCCCCGGGAACCAATGCCAATCTGCCCTGGGGGAAAAAATTCCTTCCTGACCCCAGTGCTGGCAATCGGCTGTTCCCTGAGCATGTGAGACAGACCTGGCTCCTTGTCCCACAGGCTGCTCACACCCTCCCAGGACCTGCCCAAACCCTATCCTGTCCTATCCTATCCTCCCTCCACCTGGAGCCATCTCCCGGACTTCCGAGAGTGCCCAAATGCTTCTGAGCTCATGGACTTTGGGGACAAGAGTCCTTCCTGGGCCTGTCAGGACACCAGTGAGTGTTCCAAAGCACTGCAACCCCTCTACGTCCTCTCTCTTACAGCTCCTGAGCCTTCTCCTGTAGGGAATGAGGATGATGAGTTCTGCCATGCTTCTCAAGAAGGCAACACTCCTTTGCTCTTGCCACTGCTATCCGGTTGAGAAGGATTTCCAAGCATCCGACGAGTTTGGAAGGTGGTGGCTCTGTCAACAGGTTGTCTTGCAGCGGAGAATCTCCAGCAGCCTCATGCAAGGTCTTCCTCCCTTCATCCCTGCCCTGTGATTCCACCAGCTGCTCCAGTGCTTTCTCAGGGATGTGTTGGGGCTGCTCCCTGGCCAGCTCTGGCAGTGGGCATGGGAGGCTGCTCCCTTTTATAGTGCTCCGGTGCCTTGTGACCTCAGCGTTGCCGGACGCTGGCATTGTGACGTGGGGTGACAGAGCCCCCATATGCAGCCCCGCCCATCCCCCCTCTGTCCAGCACACTTTGGAGGAAGCCCTTGAGCTGCTGGCCCCAAATCACTCACTGTACCTACAAGACAGGGGAGTAATCAACCTAACCATGGCCCTTTTTTGCAAAAATAGAGTCTGGATTTGTTGTCAGTCCAGCCTTGTTTCATCTCCTCTCCTCTCCTCTCCTCTCCTCTCCTCTCCTCTCCTCTCCTCTCCTCTCCTCTCCTCTCCTCTCCTCTCCTCTCCTCTCCTCTCCTCTCCTCTCCTCTCCTCTCCTCTCCTCTCCTCTCCTCTCCTCTCCTCTCCTCTCCCTCTCCTCTCCCTCTCCTCTCCCTCTCCTCTCCCTCTCCTCTCCCTCTCCTCTCCCTCTCCTCTCCCTCTCCTCTCCCTCTCCTTTCCTCCCTCTCCTCTCCCTTCTCCTCTTTTACCCTTTTCCCCTCTCCCCATAGTGAGTCAAATAACAAAAAGACTATTTGCCTGAAAGGACAGGGGAATTTCAGCTCCAAAACCACTTTCAAGGACACATAACACAATGCATACAACTGTTTCATTTTTTAATTTATTTTATTTCATTTTATTTAGTCTTATTTTTTTTAGTTTGTTTTGTTTTGTTGCCCTCTCCTCTCTTCTCCTTCTTCTGTGGTCTTTCCTTTCCTTTCCTTTCCTTTCCTTTCCTTTCCTTTCCTTTCCTTTCCTTTCCTTTCCTTTCCTTTCCTTTCCTTTCCTTTCCGCTCCGCTCCGCTCCGCTCCGCTCCGCTCCGCTCCGCTCCGCTCCTTTCATTTCCGCTCCTTTCCTTTCCGCTCCTTACCTTCCCCTCGTTTTCTTGTTTTAGGGGAATATTTAGCAATATCCCCATTGGATATTGCGTGTGTCTCTCACAAACCCCCCTGGACAGCGTGTGTGTCACAAACATCATTGGACAGCGTGTGTGTGTCACAAACCCCCCTGGTCAGTCTGCGTGTCAAAAACCCCATTTGACAGCGTGTGTTTAAGAAACACCATTGGACATTGTGTGTGTCACAAACACCATTGGACAGTGTGTGAGTCACAAACCCCATTGGACAGTGTGTGTGTTCACAAACCCCATTGGACAGCGTGTGTGTGTCAGAATCCCCATTGTACAGTGGTTGTGTTCACAAACACCATTGGACAGTGTGTGTGTCACAAACCCCACTGAACAGCGTGTGTGTCACGAACCCCCCTGGACAGCGTGTGTGTCACAAACACCCATCGATAGTGTGCGTGTCACAAACCCCATTGGACAGCGTGTGTGTCACAAACCCCATTGGACAGTGTGTCTGTCACAAACCCCATTGGATTGCGTATGTGTGTCACAAACCCTATTGGACAGCGTGTGTGTCACAAACCCCATTGGACAGCATGCGTGTCACATACACCATTGGAAAGTGTGTGTGTATCACTAAACAGCGTGGTCAGCAGGACAAGGGAAGTGATCCTTCCCCTGTACTCTGCATTGGTGAGGCCACACCTGGAGTATTGTGTTCAGTTCTGGGCCCCTCAGTTCAGGAAAGACATTGAAGTGCTGGAGCGGGTCCAGAGAAGAGCAACACGACTGGTGAAGGGACTTGAACATAAGACCTATGAGGAGAGGCTGAGGGAGCTGGGGTTGTTTAGTCTAGAGAAGAGGAGGCTTAGAGGTGACCTCATCACTCTCTATAACTACCTGAAGGGAAGTTATAGCCAGGTGGGGATTGGTCTCTTCTCCCAGGCAGTTAGCAATAGTACAAGGGGGCATGGGCTTAAACGCTACCAGGGGAAATTTAGGCTGGATATTAGGAAGACATTCTTTACAGAGAGAGTGATCAGGCATTGGAATGGCCTGCCCAGGGAGGTAGTGGACTCGCCGTCCCTAGAGGTTTTTAAACTGAGATTGGACATGGCACTTAGTGCCATGATCTAGTAAACGGACTAGAGTTGGACCAAGGGTTGGACTCGATGATCTCTGAGGTCTCTTCCAACCCAGTCGATTCTGTGATTCTGTGATTCTGAGAACCCCATTAGACAGTCTGGTGTCACAAACCCCATTGGATATTGTGTGTGTGTCACAAAACCAAAAGAAATTGTGTGTGTCACTAACCCCATTGGACAGAGTGTGTGTCACAAAAGTCACTGCACAGTGTGTGTGTCACAAACCCCGTTGGACAGCGTGTGTGCCACAAGCCCCATTGGACAGAGTGTGTGTGTCAAAAACCCATTGGACAGCGTGTGTTTTCACAAACCCCTTGGACAGTGTGTGTGTCACAAACGCCTTTGGACAGAATCCGTGTCACAAAAACCATTGGACAGCGTGTGTTTACAATCCCCATTGGACAGCGTGTGTGTCACAAACCCCATTGGACAGCCTGTGTGTGTTACAATCCCTATTGGACAGTCTGTGTGTGTCACAAACCCCATTGGACAGTGTATGTGTCACAAACCCCATTGGACAGCATCCGAGTCACATACACCATTGGACAGCGTGTGTGTGTCACAATCCCCATTGGACAACGTGTGTTGTACAAACACCATTGGACGCCATGCGTGTCACAAACACCATTGGACAGCGTGTGTGTCACAACCCCCATTGGACAGTGTGTGTGTACACAAACCCCATTGGACAGCGTGTGTGTGTCACAATCCCCATTGGACAGTGAGTGTGTCACAAACCCTATTGTACTGTGTGTGTGTCACAAACCCCACTGGACAGCGTGTGTGTCACAACCCCCCCCTGTACAGTGTGTGTGTCACAAACACCATTGGACAGCGTGTGTGTGTCACAAACCCCCCTGGTCAGTGTGTGTGTCAGAAACACCCATGGACAGCGTGTGTGTCGCAAACACCCATGGACAGTGTGCGTGTCACAATCCCCATTGGACAGCGTGTGTGTCACAAACACCATTGGACAGCGTGTTTGTAACAAACCCCATTGGACAGTGTGTGTGTTCACAATCCCCATTGGACAGTGTGTGTGTCACAAACCCTATTGGACAGTGTGTGTGTCACAAACCCCCCTGGTCACTGTGTGTGTCACAAACACCCATGGACAGTGTGCGTGTCACAAATCCCATTGGACAGCATGTGTGTCAAAAAAACCCATGCACAGTGTGCGTGTCACAAACCCCATTGGACAGCGTGTGTGTCACAAACCCCTATGGACAGTGTGTGTATCACAAACACCACTGGACACCATGTGTGTCACAAACACCATTGGACAGTGTCTGTGTCACAAACCCCCCCTTGACACTTTCTGTCTCTGAAACCCCACTGGACAGCGTGTGTGTCACAAAAACCCATGGACAGTGTGCGTGTCACAAACACCATTGGACAGCTTGTGTGTGTCACAGTCCCCATTGGACAGTGTGTGTTTCACAAACACCATGGGTCAGCTTGTGTGTGTCACAGTCCACATTGGACAGTGTATGTGTCAAAAACACCATGGGACAGAGTGTGTGTCACAAACCCCATTGGACAGCGTGTGTGTCACAAGCCCATTGGACAGAGTGTGTGTCACAAGCCCCTTTGGATAGCTGGTGTGTCACAAACCCCATTGGTCAGCCTTTGTGTGTCACAAAACCCCCTGGTCCGTGTGTGTGTCACAAACCCCACTGGACAGCATGTGTGTGTAGCAATCTGCATTGGACAGTGTGTGTGTGACACAAACCCCTTTGTACAGCGTGTGTGTCACAAACACCCATGGACAGTGTACGTTTCACGAACCCCATTGGACAGCGTGTGTGTCACAAACCCCTTTGGACAGTGTGTGTTTCACAAACACCATTGCATAGCGTGTGTGTTTCACAATCCCCATTGGACAGAGTGTGTGTAGTGCCAAATCTCATTGGACAGTGTGTGTGTCACAAAACCAAGTGGACGGATTGTGTGTGTCAAAAACCCATTGGACAGCATGTGTGTCACAAACCCCTTGGACACTGTGTGTGTCACAAACCCCACTGGACAGAATCCGTGTCACAAACACCATTGCACAGCGTGTGCGTGTCACTATCCCCTTTGGACAGCGTGTGTGGTCACAATCCCCATTGTACAGCTTGTGTGTCACAGATCCCATTGGACAGCGTGTGTGTCACAAAGCCCCCTGGACAGTGTGTGTGTCTCAAGACCCATTGGAAATCATGCGTGTCACAAACACCATCGGACCGCGTGTGTGTATCACAAACCCCATTGGACAAAGTGTGTGTCACAAGCCCCATTGGACAGAGTGTGTGTGTCAAAAACCCATTGGACAGCGTGTGTGTCACAAACCCCATTGGACAGTGTGTGTGTCACAAACACCCCTGGACAGTTTGTGTGTCACAATCCCCATTGGACAGCGTGCGTGTAACAGTCCCCATTGGACAGTGTGTATGTCACAAACCCCATTGGACAGCGTCCGAGTCAAAAACACCATTGGACAGCGTGTGTGTGTTACAATCCCCATTAGACAGCGTGTGTGTCACAAACCTTATTGTATAGTGTGTGTATCACAAACCCCACTGGACAGCGTGTGTGTAAGAAACACCATTGGACATTGTGTGTGTCACAAACACCATTGGGCAGCGTGTGTGTGTCACAATCCCCGTTGGACAGTGTGTGTGTCACAAACCCTATTGTACTGTGTGTGTGTCACAAACCCCACTGGACAGCGTGTGTTTCACGAACCCCCCGGTATAGCGTGTGTGTCACAAACACCATGGGACAGCGTGTGTGTTTCACAAACCCACCTGGTCAGTGTGTGTGTCAAAAACACTCATGGACAGCGTGTGTGTCGCAAACACCCATGGACAGTGTGCGTGTCACAACCCCTATGGACAGTGTGTGTGTCACAAACCCCATTGGACAGAGTTTGTGTGTCACAATACCCATTGGACAGTGTGTGTGTCACAAACCCTATTGTACACAGTGTGTGTCACAATCCCCATTGGACAGCGTGTTTATCACAAAAACCATTGGATATTGTGTGTGTGTCACAAAACCAAAGGAAAGTGTGTGTGTCACTAACCCCATTGGACAGAGTGTGTGTCACAAACTTCACTGGAAAGTGTGTGTGTCACAAACCCCGTTGGACAGCGTGTGTGCAACAAGCCCCATTGGACAGAGTGTGTGTATCAAAAAACCATTGGACAACGTGTGTGTCACAAACCCCTTGGAAAGTGTCTGTGTCACAAACACCATTGGACAGAATCCTTGTCACAAACACCATTGGACAGCATCCGAGTCACAAACACCATTGGACAGCGTGTGTGTCACAAACCCCATTGGACATTGTGTGTGTTCACAAACCCCATTGAACAGCGTGTGTGTGTCACAATCCCGAATTGGACAGTGTGTGTGTCACAAACCCTATTGGATAGTGTGTGTGTTCACAAACCCCATTGGACAGCGTGTGTGTCATGAAACCCCCTGGACAGCGTGTGTGTCACAAACACCATTGGACACCATGCGTGTTTCACAAACCCCCCTGGTCAGCCTGTGTGTGAGAAACCCCTTTTGACAGCGTGTGTGTAAGAAACACCATTGGACATTGTGTGTGTCACAAACACCATTGGACAGTGTCTATGTCACAAACCCCATTGGAAAGTGTGTGTGTTCACAATCCCCATTGGACAGCGTGTGTATGTCACAATCCCCATTGGACAGTGTGTGTGTCATAAACCCTATTGTACAGTGTGAGTATCACAAACCCCACTGGACAGCGTGTATGTCACGAACCCCCCTGATCAGTGTGTGTGTCACAAACACCATTTGACAGCGTGTATGTAAGAAACACCATTGAACATTGTGTGTGTTCCAAACCCCATTGGACAGCGTGTGTGTGTCACAAACCCCTCTGGTCAGTGTGTGTTTCACAAACCCCATTGGACAGTGTCTGTGTCACAAAACCCCCTTGACACTTTGTGTGTCTCAAACCACACTGGACAGCGTGTGTGTCACAAACACCCATGGACAGTGTGCGTGTCACAAACCCCTTTGGACAGCGTGTGTGTCACAAACCACTATCGGCGGTGTGTGTGTCACAAACACCATTGGACAGCGTGTGTGTGTCACAGTCCCCATTGGACACAGTGTTTGTCACAAGCCCCTTTGGATAGCTGGTGTGTCACAAACCCCATTGGACAGTCTGTGTGTCACCAACCCCCCTGGACAGTTTGTGTGCCACAATCCCCATTGGACAGCGTGTGTGACACAAACCCCATTGTAGAGCGTGTGTGTTCACAAACACCCATGGACAGTGTGCGTGTCACAAACCACATTGGACAGCATGTGTGTCACAAAACCCTATGGACAGTGTGTGTGTCACAAACACCATTGGACAGCGTGTGTGTGTCACAGTCCCCATTGGACAGTTTGTGTGTCACAAACACCATGGGTCAGAGTGTGTATCACAAACCCCATTAGACAGTGTGGTGTCACAAACCCCATTGGACAGAGTGTGTGTCACAAACCCCATTGGACAGCGTCCGAGTCACAAAAAACATTGGACAGCGTGTGTGTGTCACAATCCCCATTGGACAGCGTGTGTTTCAAAAACACCACTGGACACCATGCGTGTCACAAACACCATTGGACAGCGTGTATGTGTCACAATCCCCATTGGACAGTGTGTCTACGTCACAAACCCCATTGGACAGAATGCGTGTCACAAACCCCATTGGACAGCGTGTGTGTGTCACAATCCCCATTGGACAGCGTGTGTGTCGCAAACCCCATTGGACAGAGTTCGTGTCACAAACCCCGTTGGACAGCGTGTGTGTCACAAACCCCTATGGACAGTGTGTGTGACACAAACCCAATTGGACAGCGTGTGTGTGTCACAATCCCCATTGGACAGTGTGTGTCACAAACCCTATTGGACAGCATGTGTGTCACAAGCCCCATTGGACAGCATGAGTGTCACATAAACCATTGGAAGCTGAGTGTGTATCACAAACCCCATTAGACAGTGTGTTGTCACAAACCCCAATGGATATGGTGTGTGTGTCACAAAACCAAAGGAAAGTGTTTGTGATACTAATCCCATTGGACAGAGTGTGTGTCACAAACTTCAATGGACAGAGTGTGTTTCACAAACCCCATTGGACAGCGTGTGTGTGTAACAATCCCCATTGGACAGTGTGTGTGTGTCACAAACCCCATTGGACACTGTATGTGTCACAAACCCCATTGGACAGATTGCAAGTCACAAACACCATTGGACAGCGTGTTTGTGTTACAATCCCCTTTGGACAGTGTGTCTGTTAGAAACACCATTGGACACCATGCGTGTCACAAACACCATTGGACAGCGTGTGTGTCACAAACCCCATTGGACAGTGTGTGTGTTCACAAACCCCATTGGACAGCGTGTGTGTATCACAATCCCCATTGGACAGTTTGTGTGTCACAAAACCCATTGAGCAGCGTGTGTGTCACAAACACCTACGGACAGTGTGTGTTTCACAAACCCCGTTGGACAGTGTGTGTGTTTCACAAACCCCCCTGGTCAGTGTGTGTGTCACAAACCGCATTGGACAGTGTGTGTGTCACAAACTCCATGGCACAGCGTGTGTGTCACAATCCATATTGGACAGTGTGTGTGTCACAAACCGCATTGGAAAGTGTGTGTATCCAAACCCCGTTGGATAGCGTGTGTTTGTCACAAACCCGAATGTAAAGTGTGTGTGTCACAAAACCCATTGGACAGCGTGTGTGTCACAAACACCATTGGACAGCGTTTGTCTCACAAACGCCCCTGGACAGCATGTGTGTCACAAACCCCATTGGACAGTGTGTCTGTCACAAACCCCCCTGGACAGTTTGTGTGTCTCAAACACACTGGACAGCGTGTGTGTCACAAACACCCATGGAGAGTGTGTGTGTTACAAACCCCATTATACAGCCTGTGTGTGTCACAATCCCCATGGGACAGTGTGTGTGTCAGAAACCCCATTGGATTGCGTATGTGTGTCACAAACCGTATTGGACAGCGTGTGTGTCACAAAACCCTATGGACAGTGTGTGTGTCACAAACCCCATTGGACAGCCTGTGTGAGTCACAATCCCCATTGGACAGTGTGTGTGTCACAAACCCCATTGGATTGCGTATGTGTGTCACAAACCCTATTGGACAGCGTGTGTGTCACAAACCCCATTGGACAGCATGCGTGTCACATACACCATTGGAAAGTGTGTGTGTATCACAAACCCCATTAGACAGTGTGTTGTCAGAAACCCCATTGGATAATGTGTCTGTGTCACAAAACCAAAGGAAAGTGTGTGTGTCACTAACCCCATTAGACAGAGTGTGTGTCACAAACCTCACTGGACAGTGTGTGTGTCAAAAACCCATTGGACAGCGTGTGTGTCACAAACCCCATTGGACTGAGTGTGTGTCACAAACCCCATTGGACAGTGTGTGTGTAAGAAACACCATTGGACATTGTGTGTGTCACAATCCCCATTGGAGAGCGTGTGTGTGTCACAAACCCCCCTGGTCAGTGTGTGTGTCACAAACCCCATTGGACAGTGTGTGTGTCACAAAGCCCCCTTGACACTTTTTTGTGTCTCAAACCCCACTGGACAGCGTGTGTGTCACAAACAGCCATGGACAGTGTGCGTGTTACAAACCCCATTGGACAGCGTGTGTGTCACAACCCCCTATGGACAGTGTGTGTGTCACAAACCCCATTGGACAGAATCCGTGTCACGCACACCATTGGACAGCGTGTGTGTCACAATCCCCATTGGACAGCGTGTGTGTCACAAACCCCTATGGACATTGTGTGTGTCACAAACCCCATTTTACAGAATCCGTGTCACACACCCCATTGGAAAGTGTGTGTGTCACACACCCCATTGGAAAGTGTGTGTGTCACAAAACCCATTGGACAGCGTGTGTGTCACAAACCCCATTAGAATGTGTGTGTGTCACGAACTCCATTGGATACCGTGTGTGTGTCACAAAACCTATTGGACAGTGTGTGTTTCAAGAACCCCATTGGACAGCTTGTGTGTCACGAACCCCATTGGACAGCGTGTGTGTCACAAACCCCATTGGACAGCGTGTGTGTCACAAACCCCATTGTACAGTGTGTCTGTCACAAACCCCCCTGGACAGTTTGTATGTCACAATCCCCATTGGACAACGTGTGTGACACAAACCCCATTGTAGAGCGTGTGTGTCACAAACACCCATGGACAGTGTGCGTGTCACAAACCCCATTGTACAGCATGTTTGTCACAAACCCCTATGGACAGTGTGTGTGTCACAAACCCCATTGGACAGAATCGTTGTCACACACACCATTGGACAGCGTGTGTGTCACAATCCCCATTGGACAGTGTGTGTGTCACAAACCCCATTGGACAGGGTGTGGGTGTAACAATCCCCATTGGACAGTGTGTGTGTGTCACAAACCCCATTGGACGGTGTATGTGTCACAAAACCCATTGGACAGCATCCAAGTCACAAACACCTTTGGGCAGCGTGTGTGTTTCACAATCCCCATTGGACAGCGTGTGTGTTACAAACACCATTGTACACGATGAGTGTCAAAAACACCATTGGACTTCCTGTGTGTCACAAACCCCATTGGAAAGCGTGTGTGTCACAAGCCCGTTGGACAGACTGTGTGTTTCACAAAACCCACTGCACAGCGTGTGTTTCCCTACCCCCTTTGGACAGCGTGTGAGTCACAAGCCCCATTGGACAGCGTGTGTGTTACAAGCCCAATTGGACATGTGGTGTGTCACAAACCCCATTGGTAAGCATTTGTGTGTCACAAACCCCCCTGGTCGTTGTGCGTGTCGCAGACCCCATTGGACAGCATGTGTGTCACAACCCCATTGGACAGTCTGTGTGTCACCAACCCCCGTGGACAGTTTGTGTGTCACAATACCCATTGGACAGCGTGTGTGACACAAACCCCATTGGACAGCGTGTGTGTCACAAACACCCATGGACAGTGTGCATGTCACAAGCCCATTGGACAGAGTGTGTGTCACGAAGCCCATTGGACAGCGTGTGTGTCACAAACCCCATTGGACAATGCGTCTGTCACAAACCCCACTGGACAGTTTGTGTGTCTCAAACCCACTGGACAGCGTGTGTTTCACAAACACCCATGGACCGTGTGCGTGTCACAATCCCCATTGGACAGTGTGTGTGTCACAAACCCCATTGGATTGCGTATGTGTGTCACAAACCCCATGGGACAGCACTTGTGTCACAATCCACATTGGATAGCGTGTGTGTCACAAACCCTATTTTACACTGTGTGTGTCACAAACCCCATTGGACAGCATCCAAGTCACAAACACCATTGGACACAGTGTGTGTGTCACAATCCCCATTAGACAGCGTGTGTTACAATCACCATTGGACATCATGCATGTCACAAACACCATTGGACAGCATGTGTGTCACAAACAACATTGGACAGTGTGTGTGTGTCACAAACCCCCCTGGACAGCGTGTGTGTCACAAAAACCATTGGACAGCGTGTGTGTCTCACAAACCCCCCTGTTCAGTGTGTGTGTCACAAACCCCATTTGACAGCGTGTGTGTAAGTAACACCATTGGACATTGTTTGTGTCACAAACTCCATTGGACAGTGTGTGTGTCTCAAAGCCCCCTTCACACTTTGTGTGTCTCAATCCCAAATGGACAGCGTGTGTGCCACAAACACCATTGGACAGCGTGTGTGTGTCACAGTCCCCATTGGACAGTGTGTGTGTCACAAACACCATGGGACGGATTGTGTGTCACAAACCCCATTGGACAGCGAGTGTGTCACAAGCCCATTGGACAGAGTGTGTGTCACAAGCTCCTTTGGACAGCTGGTGTGTCACAATCCCCATTGGTCAGCCTTTGTGTGTCACAAACCCCCCTGGTCCGTGTGTGTGTCACAAACCCCATTGGACTGCGTGTGTGTCACAAACCCCATTGTACAGTGTGTGTGTAAGAAACACCATTGGACATTGTGTGTGTCACAATCCCCATTGGAGAGCACGTGTGTGTGTAACAAACCGCATTGGACAGTGTGTGTGTCACAAACCCCATTGGACAGTGTGTGTGTCACAATCTCCATGGCACAGCGTGTGTGTCACAATCCATATTGGACAGTGTGTATGTCACAAACCGCATTGGAAAGTGTGTATGTCACAAACCCCATTGCATAGCGTGTGTATGTCACAAACCCGATTGTAAAGTGTGTGTGTCACAAAACCCATTGGACAGCGTGTGTGTCACAAACCCCACTAGAGTGTAGTGTGTGTCACAAACTCCATTGGATACCGTGCGTGTGTGTCGCAAACCCCCCTGGACAGTTTGTGTGCCTCAAACCCCACTGGACAGCGTGTGTGTCACAAGCAAGAATGGACATTGTACGTGTCGCAAACCCCATTGGACAGCGTGTGTGTCACAAACACCATTGGACAGCATGCGTGTTACATACACCATTGGAAAGTGTGTGTGTATCACAAACCCCATTAGACAGTGTGGTGTCACAAACCCCATTGGATATTGTGTGTGTGTCACAAACCTCACTGGACAGTGTGAGTGTCACAAACCCCGTTGGACTGCTTGTGTGCCACAAGCCTCATTGGACAGAGTGTGTGTGTCCAAAACCCATTGGACAGTATGTGTCTCACGAACCCCATTGGACAGAATGCGTGTCACAAACCCCATTGGACAGCGTGTGTGTCATAATCCCCATTGGACAGCGTGTCTGTCCAAACCCAATTGGACAGTGTGTGTGTCACAAACCCCTATGGACAGTGTGTGTGTCACAAACCCCATTTCACAGCGTGTGTGTGTAACAATCCCCATTGGACAGTGTGTGTGTCACAAACCCCATTGGATTGCGTACGTGTGTCACAAACCCTATTGGACAGCGTGTGTGTCACAAGCCCCATTGGACAGAGTGTGTGTCACAAACCCCATTGGACAGTCTGTGTGTCACCAACCACCCTGGACAGTTTGTGTGTCACAATCCCCATTGGACAGCATCTGTGACACAAACACCCATGGACAGTGTGCGTGTCACAAACCTCACTGGACAGCGTGTGTGTGTCACAGTCACCATTTGACAGTGTGTGTGTCACAAACACCATAGGACAGAGTGTGTGTCACAAACCCCATTGGACAGCTGGTGTGTCACAAACCCCATTGGACAGTGTGTGTGTCACAAACCTCATTGGACATCATGCCTGTCACATACACCAGTGGAAAGTGTGTGTGTATCACAAACCCCATTAGACAGTCTGGTGTCACAAACCCCATTGGATATTGTGTGTGTGTCACAAAACCAAAGGAAAGTGTGTGTGTCACTAACCCCATTGGACAGCGTGTATGCCACAAGCCCCATTGGACAGAAGGTGTGTGTAAAAAACCCATTGGATAACGTGTGTGTCACAAACCACTTGGACAGTGTGTGTGTCACAAACCCCATTGGACGGAACCCGTGTCACAAACAGCATTGGACAGCGTGTGTGTCCAAACCCGATTGGACAGTGTGTGTGTCACAAACCACCCTGCTCAGTGTGTGTGTCACAAACACCCCCGGACAGCGTGTGTGTCAAAAACACCCATGGACAGTGTGCGTGTCACAAACCCCATTGGACAGAGTGTGTGTCACAAACCCCTATGGACAGTGTGAGTGACACAAACCCCATTTTACAGCGTGTGTGTGTCACAATCCCCATTGGACAGTGTGTGTGTCACAAACCCCACTGGACTGAGTATGTGTGTGTTACAAACCCTATTGGACAGTGTGTGTGTCACAATCCCCATTGGACAGCATGTGTGACACAAACACCCATGGACAGTGTGCGTGTCACAAACCACACTGGACAGCGTGTGTGTGTCACAGTCACCACTGACAGTGTGTGTGTCACGAACCCCATTGGACGGAATCCGTGTCAAAAACACCATTGGACAGCGTGTGTGTCACAATCCCCATTGGACAGCGTGTGTGTCACAAACCCCATTGGACAGTGTGTGTGTCAGAAACCCCATTGGACAACGTGTGTGTGTAACAATCCCCATTGGACAGTGTGTGTGTGTCACAAACCCCATTGGACAGTGTATGTGTCAGAAACCCCATTGGACAGCTCCAAGTCACAAACACCATTGGACAGCGTGTGTGTGTCACAATCCCCATTGGACAGCGTGTGTGTTACAAACACCATTGGACACCATGCGTGTCACAAACACCATTGGACAGCATGTGTGTCAGAAACCCCATTGGACAGTGTGTGTGTTCACAACCCCCATTGGACAGCGTGTGTGTGTCACAATCCCCATTGGACAGTGTGTGTGTCACAAACCCTATTGGACAGCGTGTGTGTCACAAACACCCATGGACAGTGTGCGTGTCACAAACCCCATTGGACAGCGTGTGTGTCACAATCCATATTGGACAGTGTGTGTGACACAAACCCAGTTGGAAATTGTGTGTCTCACAAACCCCATTGGATAGCGTGTGTATGTCATAAACCCGATTGTAAAGTGTGTGTGTCACAAACCCCATTACAGTGTGTGTGTGTCACAAACTTCATTGGATACCGTGCGTGGGTCACAAACCCCATTGGACAGTGTGTGTGTCAAGAACCCAATGGACAGCGTGTGTGTCACAATCCCCATTGAACAGCGTGTGTGTTACAAACACCATTGGACACCATGTGTTTCACAAACACCTTTGGACAGCGTGTGTGTTACAAGCCCCATTGGACAGCGTGTGTGTGTCACAATCCCCATTGGACAGCGTGTGTGTCACAAACCCCATTGGACAGTGTGCGTGTCACAAACAACACTGGACAGCTCGTGTGTGTCACAAAACCCCCTGGTCAGTGTGTCTGTCACAAACACACATGGACAGCGTGTATGTTAAATCATCCATCGACAGTGTGCGTGTCACAAACCCCATTGGACAGCGTGTGTGTCACAAACCCCAGTGGACAGCGTGTGTGTCACAAACCCCATTGGAAAGCGTATGTGTGTCACAGTCCCCATTGGACAGTGAGTGTTTCACAAAGACCATTGGACAGAGTGTGTGGCAAAAACCCCATTGGACAGAGTGTGTGTCTGTCACAAGCCCCTTTGGACAGTAGTTGTGTCACAAACCCCACTGGTCAGCCTTTGTGTGTCACAACCCCCCCTGGTCCGTATGTGTGTCACAAACCCCATTGGACAGCGTGTGTGTCACAAACCCCATTGGACTGTCTGTGTTTCACAAACCCCATTGGACAGCATCCAAGTCACAAACACCATTGGACAGCATGTGTGTGTCACAATCCCCATTGGACAGTGTGTGTGTCACAACCATTGGACAATGTGTGCGTTCACAAACCCCATTGGACAACGGGTGTGTGTCACAATCCCCATTGGACAGTGTGTCTGTCACAAAACCCATTGGACAGAGTGTGTGTCACAAACTCCATCGCACAGCATGTGTGTTACAATCCATATTGCACAGTGTGTGTGTCACAAACTCCATTGGACAGTGTGTGTGTCACAAAGACCCCTTTACACTTTGTGTGTCTCAAACCCCACTGGACAGCATGTGTGTCACAAACACCCATGGACAGCGTGTGTGTCACAAACCCCATTGGACAGCGTGTGTGTGTCACAATCCCAATTGTACAGTGTGTGTGTCACAAACCCCATTGGATTGCGTATGTGTGTCACAAACCCTATTGGACAGCGTGTGTTTCACAAACCCCATTGGACAGCATGCGTGTCACGTACACCATTGAAAGTGTTTGTGTTTCACAAGCGCCATTAGACAGTCCGGTGTCACAAACACCATTGGATATTGTGTGGGTGTCCCAAATCAAAAGGAAAGTGTTTCTGTCATTAACCCAAATGGACAGAGTGTGTGTCACAAACCTCACTGGACAGTTTGTGTGTCACAAACCCCTTTGGACAGCGTGTGTGTCACAAACCCCTTTTGGATTGCGTATGTGTGTCACAAACCCTATTGGACAGCGTGTGTTTCACAAACCCCATTGGACAGCATGCGTGTCACATACACCATTGGAAAGTGTGTGTGTATCACAAACCCCATTAGACAGTCTGGTGTCACAAACCCCATTGGATATTGTGCGTGTGTCCCAAATCCAAAGGAAAGTGTGTGTGTCATTAACCCCAATGGACAGAGTGTGTGTCACAAACCCCATTGGACAGAATCCGTGTCACAAACACCATTGGACAGCGTGAGTGTCACAATCCCCATTGGACAGCATGTGTATCACAAACCCCATTGGACAGTGTGTGTGTCACAAACCCCATTGGACAGCATCCAAGTCACAAACACCACTGGACAGCGTTTGTGTGTCACAATCCCCATTGGACAGTGTGTGTGTTACAAACACCATTGGACACCATGTGTTTCACCAACACCTTTGGACAGCGTGTGTGTCACAAACCCCATTGGACAGTGTGTGTGTTCACAAACCCCTTTGGACAGCGTGTGTGTGTCACAATCCCCATTGGACAGTGTGTGTGTCACAAACCCCACTGGACAGTGTCTGTGTCACGAACCCCCCTGGACAGCGTGTGTGTCACAAACACCACTGGACAGCATGTGTGTGTCACAAACCCCCCTGGTCAGTGTGTGTATCACAAGCACCCAGGGACAGCGTGTGTGTTACAAACATCCATGGACAGTGTGCGTGTCACAAACCCCATCGGACAGCGTGTGTGTCACAAACCCCATTGGACAGCGTGTGTGTGTCACAATCCCAATTGGACAGTGTATGTGTCACAAACCCCATTGGATTGCGTATGTGTGTCACAAACCCCATTGGACAGTGTGTGTGTAAGAAACACCATTGGACATTGTGTGTGTTCAAACCCTGTTGGACAGCATGTTTGTGTCACAAACCCCCCTGGTCAGTGTGTGTGTCACAAACCCCATTGGACAGTGTATGTGTCACAAAGACCCCTTTACACTTTGTGTGTCTCAAACCCCACTGGACAGCGTGTGTGTCACAAACACCGTTGGACAGCGTTTGCGTGTCACTATCCCCTTTGGACAGCGTGTGTGGGTCACAATCCCCATTGTACAGTGTGTGTGTCTCAAATCCCTTTGCACAGCGTGTGCGTCACAAAGCCCCCTGGACAGTGTGTGTGTCTCAAGACCCATTGGAAATCATGCGTGTCACAAACACCATCGGACCGCGCGTGTGTCACAAACCCCTATGGACAGTGTGTGTGTCACAAATCCCATTGGACAGAATCCCTGTCAAAAACACCATTGGACAGCGTGTGTGTCACAATCCCCATTGGACAGTGTGTGTGTCACAAACCCCATTGGACAGCGTGTGTGTGTAACAATCCCCATTGGACACTGTGTGTGTGTCACAAAGCCCATTGGACAGTGTATGTGACACAAACCCCATTGGACAACATCGAAGTCACAAACACCATTGGACAGCGTGTGTGTCACAATCCCCATTGGACAGTGTGTGTGTCACAATCCCCATTGGACAGAGTGTGTGTCACAAACCCCTTTGGATAGCGTGTGTGTGTCTCAAACCCCACTGGACAGCGTGTGTTTCACAAACACCCATGGACAGCGTGTGTGTCACAAACCCCATTGGACAGCGTGTGTGTGACAAACCCCTATGGACACTGTGTGTGTCACAAACCCCATTGGACAGCGAGTGTGTGTCACCAACTGCCCTGGTCAGTGTGTGTGTCACAAACGCCATTGGAAAGTGTGTTTGTCACAAACCCCCCTGGACAGTTTGTGTGTCTCAAACCCCACTGGACAGCGTGTGTGTCACAAACACCCATGGACAGCGTGTGTGTCACAAACACCCATGGACAGTGTGCGTGTCACAAACCCCATTGGACAGCATGTCTGTCACAAACCCCATTGGACAGCGTGTGTGTTTCACAATCTCCATTGGACAGTGTGTGTGTCACAAACCCCATTGGATTGCGTATGTGTGTCACAAACCCTATTGGACAGCGTGTGTGTCACAAACCCCATTGGACAGCACGCCTGTCACATACACCATTGGAAAGTGTGTGAGTATCACAAACCCCATTAGACAGTCTGGTGTCACAAACCCCATTGGATATTGTGTGTGTGTCACAAAACCAAAGGAAAGTGAGTGTGTCACTAACCCCATTACAGAGTGTGTGTCACAAACCTCACTGGACAGTGTGTGTGTCACTAACCCCGTTGGACAGCGTGTGTGCCACAACCCCATTGGACAGAGTGTGTGTGTCAAAGACCCATTGGACAGAATCCGTGTCACAAACCCCATTGGACAACGTGTGTGTCACAATCTCCTTTGGACAGCGTGTATGTGTAACAATCCCCATTGGACAGTGCGTGTGTGTCACAAACCCCTTTCGACAGTGTATGTGTCAAAAACCCCATTGAATAGCATCCGAGTCACAAACACCATTGGACAGCATGTGTGTGTGTCACAATCCCCATTGGACAGCTGCAGGAAGAAATCCCATCAGAGTTCCAGACCCGAGCGGACGGAGGAATAAATGCAGCCGACTCAATATGAGTGATAAAGCATACTTCAACTTTAATGCCCGAGACAGCGTGCATTTATACCAAATACCATAATTATGCATACTTGTCTCTATCTAATAGGCTAAGCGCATTTACTTACTCCACCTACTTGGGTTTAGCTAGCTATGCGCATCCCGCATTCTTCTGAGTCTTATCTCTCCAAAAATATCCTGACCCTGCCTTAGTTAGTACTTTTCCGTTTCCCCTTTTCCCACGGCCTAATAGACAAGCTAACTAAGGCCTACTTATGTCAACTAAAATGGGCTCTGCTCGTACAGTTGCTTGGTGGACTCATGTCTGTGCACCTTGAGCCAATCCCCGACATCTCCCCCCTTTTCTTTTTTTTAATGAGCAGAGCCTGCCCAAGTGTCTGCTCTAAAATCTTCTTAATACATGATATAGCACAACTCAAGCATATTAATGCAACTACTACTATGATTAAGAGAGCCAGAGCACTCTGCAAAAGCCCTTTTACCCATCCTCCTAGTCCAAACCAGTTCATGAGGCCCTCTAAGCCAAAGAGGCCTACATCCTCTCTGATCTTCTGTGAATGGTCCGTAAGTTGTTTAATCTCCTTGTGGATGGATCTCGACTTATTCTGTAAATCCATACAGCACATTCCGTCAAATTCCACACATCCATGGCCATGGGCTAATAACAAAAGTCTCCTGTGACTGTATTCTGCAGTGTAGCATGTCTTACAGAATCTACATCTAACAAAAGTCCACTTAAAGCCTTAGAAGTTCCGTTTATTTGCTTAACTAGCCAGCATCCTAACTTTTCTAAAGTATTTAAAGCTTTAGTTGTGCCAACACTAGATACAAGAGATCCTAAAACCCTTAACCCTGATCCTCAATAATCTACATTATCATCACATTTTGACTCATATACACGCAAAAAGTGTTTTTCTCGTCTTGCTCTTTTGTGATCTATTATCATAGATACATTGGGCGTTAAGAGAGTTAATAGTCCCAAAATACACAGTCCTCCAACAGCATTAGAAGAAATTCCCGGTCAGGCTCTATCTTCACAGATCAAGAATACACCATACAGGAGGTTTTAGGGTCGCTGTCCCACATTATCAATGACATCCCTTGCATTCTTCTGTGAAGCATTACACCGTCGAGTTTCATTTCTGTAGTCACCAAGGGTAGCATTAACATTTTGTAGTTTTGTCCATTCATGTTCTTGTATACTGTTCTGACACTTTTCACAAACCGGCTGAATACAAGCATCCATGGGCATAGATGCCAGCAATTCCAGTTCCTGTGGTTCAATGTCTGCTTCCAGGTGGCAATTAATCCAAAGTGCCGTGTTAGTATTATTACAGTTCGTTGCAATGCCTCTGCATCAACCACTATTTGAAACAGTTGTGTGATGCTGCTGTAGTCATCAAGGAAGACACCAACCAAGCATGTGTGGAACGTTTTTTCCAGAGACATCGTAGTTAGGCATATAGATGGTCAGTCATGTTGGCTAAAGTAATCCACATGTTAGTCTTTGTCTGTGCAGGCATCCAAAACACAGCAGCTGCAACAATCATTGTCAGGAAGATAACACAGGTTTCACGTTTCGTGCTGGCAACCATTGCAGCTCTTGATCTGTAAAAACACAAGAATAACCTCTCCCCCAGGTTATCAATTGGTGTGGCCTTTTCCATTGAACGTTAACTAGTGATTTGACCATAACTAATGTAGGTTCTTTCTGATTTAGCATGGTTTTGGGTCATACTTACAAAGTGTTTCATCACAGGGCAAATTTAGGCTGCACCACTTAGATATAAGTGATTCATCACATACAATCCTTTTGACAATACCCCTTTTTGTTTTAAAAACAAACAAACAAACAAACAAAACAAAACAAAACAAAAACACAGTTCAGAATCAGATACATGCGTTGGATCTTGACTATGTACTCAAAATCACAAATCAAATTTAGAGGTTCCTCCTTAAAAATCTCTAAATAATTTAAAGCTGTGCCAAGTTCTGCTAATTGGGTTGAACTTTCAATAATTTTCACAGAATGATGCTAATCGCTATCTTCACGCTAAACCACTACAGCTTTATGAGACTTCCCAAAACCATCAACAAAAACTGTGCAAGTATGTAGGATCAGACCAAATACAAGTATGGCCTATGACCTGATGTTAAAGACTTGCAGGTTCTGCAGCAATTTACATTTTACATTTATGCATACCAAAAGCTGTGCTGTTAAGAAAACCAGCTAGTGCAATTGACAAAGACATAGATTACAAATAAAATAAAAAATTAAAAAAAAATCAGAATTAAATTTCACAGATGGTACATATATGACAAAAGGATCATGGCCTACTAAGACTTTAAATTCATTCCCTGCATTTTCTTGATCAGAGTGACAATTGGTATATTAGTCTGTTAGCATTCTCATCATACTGTCGCACAATAGCCACAGGTTGTTTCATAGACAAATCTGTAAGTCCAATCAAATGCAGTCAGCCTGTAAAGTTGTCATAAATTCATCCCTCAAAGTTTCTAACTACATTTTGGCTGTCATATTTATTGGATATTGTTTTCCCTTACCGGATTGAAGTCCTGTTTCAGATTTCTCAGTGTAGTATTTGCTTTATCAAAAACATTGGCTGTTAATACTAGTGGAAATACAGCATTCAAAAGTTCCTTGAAGATTTCTCACTTGCACAAGCAGATCTGCACCATCCAAGCACCTTCTTGTAGGATATGCAACTAAACAGAATTCTCAGAAAACGTTATTTGAGCTTACAATTTACTTAACAAATCCTGACCCAAGAGAGGTATAGGACTTTTAGGCAAATACAAGAATTCATGTATTAAAACTTTGTTCCAAATCTGGCATTCCGTTTGTCTCAAAAAACGGCCTTTCTTTCGTTGTCTCCCATGTCCTCAAAAACTAGCATGGTGAATTTACTAAGAAGTCTCGTACAATTAATTACCACAGGATAAGTCTATCAACAAATTTTTGGTTTAATTGTCCAGTTTCATTAGAACTACGGGTCTGCTCAGGATGCCTTTAAACTTCACCCTCGGACTGCTCCATTCAGTATTACATCGCTGCAGTGGGGGGAGAGAGAACCCCCCTTTCACTGCTTTAAAAGCGGGCAGCCAGGTTTTTCCAGTTGTTTTTTCTTTCTGTGCAGTGTAGATATAACCAAGGTCACGCAGCTGGCATACTGGCTGGTACGAAGTAGGAGGCTCTGGGAAACTTCTCAGTTACAATGAGCTGCACACAGGCCTGGGATATTTTGCTCTTTTGTTTTCCCATTTCATTTCAGCCATAATACACTTTATATGCAATTTCAAGTAGCTCAGCAATAGTCACATTCCTTAGCTCCATTTACCTTTTACAATTTAGAGATGTCAAAAAACAGTATAAACAGTTCAAGCTTCCATGTAGTTACTAATGATTTAGCTTCTGTATCTCCATTGCTGACTTTATCCCATAATTTCTGCTCTATACTGTCCCAAAGTTCAAGTTTTGAGTCACTAATGCTCGTAACAGTCTTTTCAGGTTTTAATTGCTTCACTGTAGTATTTATCAGTTTCCAGATGGTTACAAGGCCGAGAATATATCTTTCGCGGTGACTAATTGCCTTCCACAACACAGTTCCCATCTTTTTCCAAGTCTCTATTCGAAAAACTCCTGACAGGTCAGCAGGATACCTATTGCCTCTGCACCAAGTTAATAGTCTTTTAAGGTTCTTCGCTGATAACGCAGATATGCCCGTTTCCATCGGTGGAGCGGAAGGCTCCATTTTGCCGAGTTTCTGTGAAACTACCGCGGCTAAATTCTTTTCCACTTTATGACGCTTAATATTATTAATTACTTCCCTCCACAGTTTCATCAGTTTCTTAGCTGTTTTATCCTTGTCTATGACCATATCCCACAACACATCCCCCGATTTCCTCCACTCTCCTTCATCAAACAATAAATCAGGATCCTGAAAACACCCCTTAGTTTTCCCCGTTGCTACTAGACAAGCTAGCTGTTTAACGCAACTATAATCAACCCCCCGCTTTTCTAAAAAGCTTTGTAATAAATCTAGGGCTACTTCTAAATCCATTTCTCTGTTATTCATCATTTTAATCCGTTTCTCCGTTATTCATCATTTTAATCTATTTCTCCGTTATTCGTCATTTTAATCCATTTCTCCGTTATTCATCACTATAGTACGGTACCTCTTGCTAAATTAAGAGACCTCTTGCAGCCCTTGTTTCCTGTAGCCCAGCACTGGCGAACTTCAGTCGGTTCAGGCTTCAGAGTCGACACACCGCAGCACAGTGTTCGGTCGCTCTTGCCCGCCGGTCGCTGCTCTCCCGGCGCCTTTTACTTCTATCCACCGATTCAGGTCCCTGTTCAGGCACCAATTGTGGGAAGAAATCCCATCAGAGTTCCAGACCCGAGCGGACGGAGGAATAAATGCAGCCGACTCAATATGAGTGATAAAGCATACTTCAACTTTATTGCCCGAGACAGCGTGCATTTATACCAAATACCATAATTATGCATACTTGTCTCTATCTAATAGGCTAAGCACATTTACTTACTCCACCTACTTGGGTTTAGCTAGCTATGCACATCCCGCATTCTTCTGACTCTTATCTCTCCAAAAATATCCTGACCCTGCCTTAGTTAGTACTTTTCCGTTTCCCCTTTTCCCACGGCCTAATAGACAAGCTAACTAAGGCCTACTTATGTCAACTAAAATGCTCGTACAGTTGCTTGGTGGACTCATGTCTGTGCTCCTTGAGCCAATCCCCGACAGACAGCGTGTGTGTTACAAACACCATTGGACACCATGCGTGTCACAAACACCATTGGACAGCGTGTGTATCGCAAACCCCATTGGACAGTGTGTGTATTCACAATCCCCATTGGACAGTGTGTGTGTCACAAACCCAATTGGATTGCGTGTGTGTGTCACAATCCCCATTGGACAGCGTGTGTGTCACAAACGCCATTAGACAGCATGCGTGTCACATACAGCATTGGAAAGAGTGTGTGTATCACAAAACCCATTAGACAGTGTGGTGTCACAAACCCCATTGGATATTGTGTGTGTGTTACAAAAACAAAGGAAAGTGTTTGTGTCACTAACCCCATTGGACAGAGTGTGTGTCACAAACCTCACTGGACAGTGTGTATGTCACGAACCCCCCTGGACAGCGTGTGTGTCACAAGCCCATTGTACACAGTGAGTGTCACAAGCCCCTTTGGACAGCTGGTGTGTCACAAACCCCATTGGTCAGCCTTTGTGTGTCACAAACCCCCCTGGTCCGTGTGTGTGACACAAACCTAATTGGACAGAGTGTGTGTCAAAAGCCCCATTGGACAGTGTGTGTGTAAGAAACACCATTGGACATTGTGTGTGTCACAAACCCCATTGGACAGCGTGTGTGTGTCACAAAGCCCCCTTGCACTTTGTGTGTATCAAACCCCACTGGACAGCGTGTGTGTCACAAACACCCATGGACAGTGTGCGTGTCACAAACCCCATTGGACAGCGTGTGTGTCACAAACCCCATTGGAGAGAATCCGTGTCACAAACACCATTGGACAGCGTGTGTGTCACAGTCCCCATTGGACAGTGTGTGTGTGTTACAAACCCCATTGGACAGCGTGTGTGTTACAAACACCATTGGATACCATGCTTGTCACAAACACCATTGGACAGCGTGTGTGTCACAAACCCCATTTGACAGTGTATGTGTCAGAAACCCCATTGGACAGCATCCAAGTCAGAAACACCACTGGACAGCGTGTGTGTGTCACAATCCCCATTGGACAGCGTGTGTGTTACAAACACCATTGGATACCATGCTTGTCACAAACACCATTGGACAGCGTGTGTGTCACAAACCCATTGGACAGTGTATGTGTCACAAACCCCATTGGACAGCATCCCAGTCACAAACACCATTGGACAGCGTGTGTGTGTCACAATCCCCATTGGACAGCGTGTGTGTTACAAACACCACTGGACACCATGCGTGTCAGAAACACCATTGGACAGCGTGTGTGTCACAAACCCCATTGGACAGTGTGTGTGTTCACAAACCCCATTGGACAGTGTGTGTGTGTCACAATCCCCATCGGACAGTGTGTGTGTCACAAACCCCACTGGACAGCGTGTGTGTGTCACAAAACCCCCTGGTCAGTATGTGTGTCACAAACCACATTGGACAGTGTGTGTGTCACAAACACCATTGGACAGTGTGTGTGTCACAAACTCCATGGCACAGCGTGTGTGTCACAATCCATATTGGATAGTGTATGTGTCACAAACCCCATTGGAAAGTGTGTGTGTCACAAACCCCATTGGATAGCGAGTGTATGTCACAAACCCATTTGTAAAGTGTGTGTCACAAAACCCATACGACAGCGTGTGTGTCACAAACCCCATTAGACTGTGTGAGTGTAACATACGTCATTGGATACCGTGTGTGTGTCACAAACCCTATTGGACAATGTGTGTGTCAAGAACCCCACTGGACAGCATGTGTGTCACGAACCCCATTGGAAAGCGTGTGTGTCACAAACCCCATTGGACAGCGTTTGTCTCAAAAACTCCCCTGGACAGAGTGTGTGTTACAAATCCCATTGGACAGTGCTTCTGATACAAAACATCCTGGACAGTTGGTGTGTCTCAAACCCCACTGGACAGCGTGTGTGTCACAAAGACCCGTGGACAGTGTGCGTGTTCACAAACCCCATTGGACATCGTGTGTGTCACAAACCCCATTGGACAGTGTGTGTGTGTCACGATCCCCATTGGACAGTGTGTGTGTCACAAACCCCACTGGACAGCGTGTGTGTCACGAACCCCCATGGACAGCGAGTGTGTCACAAACACCATTGGAGAGCGTGTGTGTGTCACAAACCCCCCTGGTCAGTTTGTGTGTCATAAACACCCATGGACAGCATGTGTGTCACAAACACCCATGGACAGTGTGTGTGTCACAAACCCCATTGGGCAGCGTGTGTGTCACAAACCCCTATGGACAGTGTGTGTGTCACAAACCCCATTGGACAGCGTGTGTGTGTCACAGTCCCCATTGGACAGTGTGTGTGTCACAAACCCCATTGGATTGCGTATGTGTGTCACAAACCCTATTGAACAGCGTTTGTGTCACAAACCCCATCGGACAGCATGTGTGACACAAACCCCATTGTACAGCGTGTGTGTCATAAACACCAATAGGCAGTGTCCGTGTCACAAACCCCATTGGACAGCGTGTGTGTCACAAACCCCTTTGGACAGTGTGTGTGTCACAAACTCACCTGGACAGCGTGTGTTTCACAAACCCATTGGAAAGCGTGTCTGTCACAATACCCATTGGACAGTGTCGGTCTCACATACCCCCCTGAACAGTGTGTGTGTAGCAAACCCTATTGGACACCATCCGTGCCACAAACACCATTGGACAGCGTGTGTGTGTCACAATCCCCATTGGACAGAGTGTATGTCACAAAACCCCTATATAGTGTGTGTGTCACAATACCCATTGGACAGTGTTTGTGTCACAAACACCATTTGACAGCGTGTGTGTGTCACAATCCCCATTGGACAGCGTGTGTGTAGTGCCAAACCCCACTGGACAGAGTGTGTGTCACAAACACAAGTGTACAGATTGTGTGTGTCAAAAAAACCATTGGACAGCATGTGTGTCACAAACCCCTTGGACAGTGTGTGAGTCACAATCCCCATTGGACATTGTGTGTGTCACAAACACCATTGGATAGCGTGTGTGTGACACAATCCCCATTGGGCAGCGTGTGTGTAGTGCCAAACCCCATTGGACAGTATGTGTGTCACAAACCCAAGTGGACGGATTGTGTGTGTAAAAAACCCATTGGACAGCATGTGTGTCACAAACCCCTTGGTCAGTGTGTGTGTCACATTCCCCATTGGACAGTGTGTGTGTCACTATCCCCATTGGACAGTGTGTGTGTCACAAACCCTATTGGACAGTGTGTGTCTCACGAACCTCACTGGACAGTGTGTGTGTCACAAACCCCATTGGAGAGCGTGTGTGTCACGAAACCCGTTGGACAGCGTATATATCACAAGCACCATTTGCCAGAGTGGGTGTGACAAACCCATTGGGCAGCGTGTGCGTGTCACAAACCCCATTGGAAAGTGTGTCTGTCACAAACCCCGCTGGACAGCGTGTGTCGCAACTCCCATTTGACCGAGGGTGTTTGTCTCAATGCAAATTGCACAGTGTGTGTGTCACAAAAGCCATTGGATATTGTGTGTGTCACAAACCTTATTGGACAGCGGGTGTGTCACAATACCCATCGGACAGCGTGTGTGCGAGAACCCCCATTGGACAGTGTGTGTGTCACAAATCCCATTGGACAGTGTATGTGCGTCACAGTCCCCATTGGACAGTGTGTGTGTCACAAACCCCATTGGACAGAGTGGCGGTCAAAAACCTCCCCGGACAGTGCGATTGTCACAAAACCCATTGGACAGCACGCGTGTTCCCAAACCCATTAGACAGCGTGTGTTTGACAAACACCATTGGACAGCATGTGTCTGTGACAAACCCTATTGGACAGTGTATGTGTCACAATCCCCATGGGACAGCGTGTGTGTCAAAAACCCCACTGGACAGTGTGTGCGTCACAAATCCCATTGGACAGTGTGTGTGTCACAAACTCCATGGCACACCGTGTGTTTATCGCAATCCATATTGGACAGCGTTTGTGTCACAAAACCCATTGGACAGTGTGTGTGTGTCACAAACACCATTGGACAGCGTGTGTGTGTCACAAACCCCCCTGGTCACTGTGTGTGTCACAAACCCCACTGGACAGCGTGTGTGTCACAATCCCCATTGGACAGTGTGTTTGTGTCACAAATAACATTGGACTGAGTGTGTGTCACAAACCCCATTGGACAGCGTGTCTGTCACAAACCCCATTGGACAGTGTGTGTGTCACAATCCCCCTTGGACAGCGTGCGTGTCACAGTCCCCATTGGACAACGTGTGTGTCACAAATCACATTGGACAGCGTGTGTGTCACAAGCCCCATTGGACAGCGTGTGTGTGTCACAAACCACCCAGGTCAGTGTGTGTTTCACAAACCCCATTTGACAGGGTGTATGTCACAAACACCCTTGGACATTTTGTGTGTAACAAACCCCATTGGACAGTGTGTGTGTCACAAACGCCATTGCACATTGTGTGTGTCACAATCTCCATGGCACAGCGTGTGTGTCAAAATCCATATAGGACAGTGTGTGTGTCACAAACCTCATTGGAAAGTGTGTGTGGCACAAACCCCATTGGATAGCGTGTGTATGTCACAAACCCGATTATAAAGTGTGTGTGTCACAAAGCCCATTGGACAGCGTGTATGTCACAAACCACATTGCAGCGCATGTGTCTCACAAACCCCCCTTGACAGCGTGTGTGTCACAAACACCATTGGACAGTGTGTCTGTCACAAACACCCCTGGACAGTTTGTGTGTCTCAAACCCCTCTGGACATTGTGTGTGTCACAAACACCCATGGACAGTGTGTGTGTCACAAACCCCATTGGACAGCGTGTGTGTCACAAACCCCTATGGACAGTGTGTGTGTCACAATGCCACTGGACAGCGTGTGTGTGTAACAATCCCCATTGGACAGTGTGCCTGTGTCACAAACCCCATTAGACAGAGTGTGTGTCACAAACCCCATTGGACATCATACGAGTCACAAACACCATTGGACAGCGTCTGTGTGTCACAATCCCCATTGGACAGCGTGTGTACCACAAAAACCTATGGACACCATGCGTGTCACAAACACCATTGGACAGCGTGTGTGTCACAAACCCCATTGGACAGCGTGTGTGTTCACAAACCCAATTGGACGGCGTGTGTGTGTCACAATCCCCTTTGGACACTGTGTGTGTGTAACAAACCCTATTAGACAGTGTGTGTTTCACAAACCTCACTGGACAGCGTGTGTGTCACGAACCCCCCTGGACAGCGTGTGTGTCACAAACACCATTGGAGAGCGTGTGTGTTTCACAAACCCCCCTTGTCAATGTGTGTGTCATAAACCCCATTTGACAGCGTGTGTGTAAGAAACACCATTCGACAATGTGTGTGTCACAAACCCCATTGCACAGCGTGTGTGTGTCACCAACCCCCCTTGTCAATTTGTGTGTCACAAACCCCATTTGACAGCGTGTGTGTAAGAAACACCATTCAACAATATGTGTGTCACAAACCCCATTGCACAGCGTGTGTGTGTCACAAACCCCCTTGTTCAGTGTGTGTGTCACAAGCCCCACTGGACAGTATGTGTTTCACAAGCCCTCCTCGACAGTTTGTGTGTCACAAACCCCACTGGACAGCGTGTGTGTCACAAACCCCCCTGGTCAGTGTGTGTGTCACAAACACCATTTGACAGCCTGTGTGTAAGAAACACCATTGGACAGCGTGTGTGTCATAAACCACATTGGACAGCGTGTGTGTGTCACAAACCCCCCTGGTCAATGTGTGTGTCACAAACCCCTTTGGACAGTATGTGTGTCACAAAACCCCCTGGACATTTTGTGTGTCTCAAACCCCACTGGACAGCGTGTGTGTCAAAACACCCATGGACAGTGTGCGTATCACAAACCCCATTGGACAGCATGTGTGTCACAAACCCCTATGGACAGTGTGTGTGCCACAAACCCCATCGGACAGCGTGTGTGTGTCACAAACCCCTTTGGACAGTGTTTGTGTCACAAACTCACCTGGACAGCGTGTGTGCCACAAACGCCATTGGACAGCATGTGTTTCACAAACCCCATTGGAAAGCGCGTGTGTCACAATACACATTGGACAGTGTCTGTCTCACATACCCCCCTGAACAGTGTGTGTGTAACAAACCCTATTGGACACCATCCGTGTCACAAACACCATTGGACAGCGTGTGTGTGTCACAATCCCCATTGGACAGCGTGTGTGACACAAACCCCATTGTACAGCGTGTGTGTCACAAACACCCATAGACAGTGTACGTGTCACAAACCCCATTGGACAGCGTGTGTGTCACAAACCCCTTTGGACAGTGTTTGTGTCACAAACTCACCTGGACAGCGTGTGTGCCACAAACGCCATTGGACAGCGTGTGTTTCACAAACCCCTCCCGGACAGCATGTGTTTCACAACCCCATTAGAAAGCGTGTGTGTTCACATTACCCATTGGACAGTGTCTGTCTCACATACCCCCCTGAACAGTGGTTGTGTAACAAACCCTATTGGACACCATCCGTGTCACAAACACCTTTGGACAGAGTGTGTGTGTCACAATCCCCACTGGACAGAGTGTGTGTCACAAAAACCCTCTATAGTGTTTGTGTCACAATCCCCATTGGACAGTGTGTGTGTCACAAAACCAAGTGGACGGATTGTGTGTGTAAATAACCCATTGGACAGCATGTGTATCACAAACCCCTTGGACAGTGTGTGTGTCTCAAACCCCATTGGAGAGAATCCGTGTCACAAATACCATTGGACAGCGTGTGTGTATCAAAAAACCCATTGGACAGCCTGTGTGTCACAAACCCCATTGGACAGCGTGTATATCAAAATCCCCATTGGACAGTGTGTCTGTGTCACAAACCCCATTAGACACAGTGTGTGTCACAAACCCCACTGAACAGCATCCGAGTCACAAGCACCATTGGACAGCGTGTGTGTGTCACAAACCCCACTGGACAGTTTGTGTGTCTCAAACCCCACTGGACAGCGTGTGTGTCACAAATACCCGTGGACAGTGTGCGTATCACAAACCCCATTGGACAGTATGTGTGTCACAAACCCCTATGGACAGTGTGTGTCTCACATACCCCATTAGACAGTGTGTGTGTGTCACAATCCCCATTGGACAGTGTGTTACAAACTCACCTGGACAGCGTGTGTGTCACAAACGCCATTGCACTGCGTGTGTTTCAAAAACCCCCCCGGACAGCATGTGTTTCACAAACCCCATTGGAAAGCGTGTGTGTCACAATACCCATTGAACAGTGTCTGTCTCACATATCCCCCTGAACAGTGTGTGTGTAACAAACCCTATTGGACACCATCCGTGTTACAAACACCATCGGATAGCGTGTGTGTTTCACAATCCCCATTGAACAGCGTGTGTGTAGTGCCAAACACCACTGGACAATGTGTGTGTCACAAACCCAAGTGGACGGGTTGTGTGTGTCAAAATCCCATTGGACAGCACGTGTGTCACAAACTCCTTGGACAGTGTGTGTGTCACAATCCCCATTGGACAGTGTGTGTGTCACAAACACCATTGGATAGCATGTGTGTGTCACAATCCCCATTGGACAGCGTGTGTGTAGTGCCAAACGCCATTGGACAGTGTGTGTGTCACAAACCCAAGTGGACAGATTGTGTGTGTCAAAAACCCATTGGACAGCATGTGTGTCACAAACCCCTTGGACAGTGTGTGTGTCACAAACCCCATCGGACAGAATCCGTTTCACAAATACCAATGGACAGCGTGTGTTTATCACAAAACTCATTGGATAGTCTGTGTGTCACAAACCCCATTAGACAGAGTGTGTGTCACAAACCCTATTGGACAGCGTGTGCGTGTCACAATCCCCATTGGACAGTGTGTGTGTCACAAACCCTATTGGACACAGTGTGTGTCACAAACACCATTGGACAGCGTGTGTGTGTCACAAACCCCCCTGGTCAGTGTGTGTGTCACAAACCCCACTTGACAGCGTGTGTGTAAGAAACACCTTTGGACATTGTGTGTGTCACAAACCCCCTTGGTCAGTGTGTGTGTCACAAAACCCATTGGACAGTGTGTGTGTCACAAAACCCATTGGACAGTGTGTGTGTCACAAACCCCCCTGGACAGTTTGTATATCTCAAACCCGACTGGACATCGTGTGTGTCACAAACCCCCCTGGTCAGTGTGTGTGTCACAAACCCCATTTGACAGCGTGTGTGTAAGAAACACCATTGGACATTGTGTGTGCCACAAACCCCATTGGACAGCGTGTGTGTGTCACAAATCCCCCTGGTCAGTGTGTGTGTCACAAACCCCATTGGACAGTCTGTATGTCACAAACCCCCCTGGACATTTTGAGTGTCTCAAACCCCACTGGAAAGCGTGTGTGTCACAAACACCCATGGACAGTGTGCGTGTCACAAACCCCATTGGTCAGGGTGTGTGTTACAATCCCCTATGGACAGTGTGTGTGTCACAAACCCCATTGGACAGTGTGTGTGTCTCACAATCACCATTGGACAGCATGTGTGTGTCACAAACCCTATTGGACAGCGTGCGTGTCACAAACCCCATTGGACAGAGTGTGTGTCACAACTCATCTGGACAGCGTGTGTGTGTCACAAACCCCATTGGTCAGCGTGTGTGTGTTACAATCCCCTATGGACAGTGTGTGTGTCACAAACCCCATTGGACAGCGTGTGTGTGTCTCAATCCCCATTGGACAGCGTGTGTGTGTCACAAACCCTATTGGACAGCGTGTGTGTCACAAACCCCATTGGACAGAGTGTGTTTCGCAAACTCCACTGGACAGCATGTGTTTCACAAACCCCATTGGAAACCGTGTGTTTCACAATACCCATTGGACAGTGTCTGTCTCACATACCCCCCTGAACAGTGTGTTTGTAACAAACCCTATTGGACACCATCCCTGTCACAAACACCATTGGACAGCGTGTGTGTGTCACAATCCCCATTGGACAGAGTGTGTGTCACAAAGCCCCTGTACAGTGTGTGTGTCACAATCCCCATTGGACAGTGTGTGAGTCACAAACACCCTTGGATAGCGTGTGTCTTTTACAATCCCCATTGGTCAGCGTGTGTGTAGTGCCAAACCCCATTGGACAGTGTGTGTGTCACAAACCCAAGTGGACTTATTGTGAGTGTCAAAAACCCATTGGACAGCATGTGTGTCACAAACCCCTTGGCCAGTGTCTGTGTCACAAACCCCATTGGACAGAATCCGTGTCACAAATACTATTGGACAGCGTGTGTGTGTCACAATCCCCATTTTACAGCGTGTGTGTTACAAATCCCATTGGACAGCGTGTGTGTCAAAAAGCCCCCTGGACAATGTGTGTATCTGAAGACCTATTGGAAATCATGCGTGTCACAAACACCATCGGACAGCGTGTGTGTATCACAAACCCAATTGTTCAGCCTGTCTGTCATAAACACCATAGTACAGTGTGTGTGTTTCACAATCCGCATTGGACAGTGTGTCTGTGTCACAAACCCCATTGGACAGAGTGTGTATCACAAACACCACTGGACACCATGCGTGTCACAAACACCATTGGACAGCGCGTGTGTCACAAACCCCATTGGAAAGCGTGTGAGTTCACAAACCCCATTGGACAGCGTGTGTGTGTCACAATCCCCACAGGACACTTTTTGTGTGTCACAAACCCCTTTGGAATATGTGTATGTCACAATGACCATTGGACAGTGTGTGTGTCAGAAACCCTATGGGACAGTGTGTGTGTCAGAAACCTCACTGGACAGCGTGTGTGTCACAAACCCCATTGGACAGCGTGTGTGTGTCACAATCCCCATTGGACAGTGTGTCTGTGTCACAAACCCCATTGGAAAGCGTTTGTGTCACGAAACCCGTTGGACAGCGTATATGTCACAAGAACGATTGGACAGAGTGAGTGTGAAAAACCTATTGGGCAGTGTGTGCGTGTCACAAACCCCATTGGAAAGTGTGTCTGTCACAAACCCCACTGGACAGTGTGTGTGTCGCAACTCCCTTTTGATCGAGTGTGTGTGTCACAATGCCAATTGCACAGAGTGTGTGTCACAAACGGCATTGGAAATTTTGTGTGTCACAAAACTTATTGGACAGCGTGTCTGTCACAATCCCCATCGGAGAGCGTGTGTGTCAGAAAACCCAGTGGACGATGTGTGTGTCACAAATCCCATTGGACAGCGTGTGTGTGTCACAGTCCCCATTGGCCAGCGTGCATGTCACAAACCACATTGGACAGACTGTGTGTGTCACAAACCCCATTGGACAACGTGTGTGTCATAAACCCCGTTGGACAGCGTGTGTGTGTCACAAGCCCCATTGGACAGAGTGTGTGTGTGTTACAAAAACCCTTTGGACAGAGTGTGTGTGTCACGAACCCATTGGACAGCGTGTGTGTCACAAACAGCATTGGACAGCGTGTGTTTCTCACAAAAGCCCATTGGAAGGAGTGGGTGTTACAAACCCATTGGGCAGTGTGTGCGTATCACAAACCCCATTGGAAAGTGTCTGTGTCACAAACCCCACTGGACGGCGTGTGTCTCACAAACCCCATTGGACAGTGCGTGTGTCACAAAACCCATTGGACATCATACGTGTCACAAACACTATTGGACAGCGTGTGTGTGTCACAATCCCAATGGCACTGTGTTTGTGTCACAAACCCAATTGTACAGCGTGTGTGTCACAATCCCCATTGGACAGCATGTGTGTCTGAAAACCCATTGGACAGTGTGTGTGTCACAAACGCCATTGGACAGAGTGTGTGTGTGACAAACACCATTGGACGGCGTGTGTGTGTCACAATCCTCATTGCACAGTGTGTGTGACTACAAACCCCATTTGACAGCGTGTGTGTCACAAACCCCATTGGAAAGCATGTGCGTTCAGAAACAAACCTGGACAGTGTGTTTGTCAGAAACCGCATTGGACACAGTGTGTGTGTCATAAGCCCTATTGGACAGCATGTGTGTCACAATCCCCATTGGAAAGCGAGTGTGTCAGAAACCCCATTGGACAGTGTGTGTCAGAAATCCCATTGGACAGCATGTGGGTCACAAACGCAATTGGACAGCCTGTGTGTGTCTCAAACCCCCCTGGTCAGTGTGTGTGTCACAAACCCCATTGGACATCCTGTGTGTCACAAACAGCATTGGACAGTGTGTGTGTCACAAACCCCATTGGACAGATTGTGTGTGTCACAAACACCATTGGACAGTGTGTGTGTAACAAATCCAATTGGTCAGCATGTGTGTCACAAACACCATGGGACAGCATGTGTATGTCACAATCCCCATTGGACAGCGTCTGTGTCACAAACCTAATTGCACAGCGTGTGTGTCACAAACACCAATGGACAGTGTGTTTCTGTCACAATCCCCATTGGACAGTGTGTTTGTCACAAAATCTATTGACAGTGTGTGTGTCACAAACCCCTTTGGCCAGCATGTGTGTCACAAACCTAATTGCGCAGAGTGTGTGTCACAAACACCATTGGACAGCGTGTGTGTCACAAACCCCATTGGACAGATTGTGTGTGTCACAAGCCCCATTGGACAGCGTGTGTGTCATAAAGCCCATTGGACAGCGTGTGTGTGTCACAAACACCTTTGGACAGTGAGTGTGTCACAAACCCCATTGGACAGACTGTGTGTCACAAACCCCATTGGACACAGTGTGTGTCAGAAACCCCATGAGACAGAGTGTGTGTCACAAACCCTATTGGACAGTGTGTGTGTCACAAAACCCACTGGACAGAGTGTGTGTCACGAACCCCATTGGACAGCGTGTGTGTGTCACAATCTCCATTGGACAGCGTGTGTGTCACAAACACCATTGGACAGCATGCGTGTCACAAACGCCATTGGACAGCGTGTGTGTCACAAAGCCCGTTGGACAGCGTGTGTGTCACAAACACCATTGGACAGCGTTTGTGTGTCACAATCCCCATTGGACACAGTGTGTGTCACAAACACCATTGGACAGTGTGTGTGTCACAATCCCCTTTGGACAGCTTTTGTGTCACAATCCCCTTTGGACACAGTGTCTGTCACAAACCCCATTGGACAGAGTGTGTTTCACACACCCCATTGGACAGTTTGTGTGTCACAATCTCCTCTGGACAGTGTGTCTGTTACAAACCCTATGGGACAGTGTGTGTGTCACGAAACCCGTTGGACAGCGTATGTGTCACAAGCCCCAATGGACAGAGTGTGTGTCACAAAACTCATTGGACAGATTGTGTGTGTCACAAGTCCCAATGGACAGCGTGTGTGTCAAAAACCCCATTGGACAGCGTGTGTGTGTCACAATCACCATTGGACAGTGTGTGTGTGTCACAATACTCATTGGAGAGCGTGTGTGTCACAAACACCTTTGGACAGTGTGTGTGTCACAAACCCCATTGGAAAGCATGTGTGTCACAAACCCCTTTGGACAGATTGTGTGTTTCACAAAACCCATTGGACAGCCTGTCTGTCACAAGAACCATTGGACAGAGTGTGTCTATCAGAAATCTCATTAGACAGCGTGTGTGTCACAATCTCCATTGGCCAGCGTGTGTGTCACAAACCCCATTGGACACAGTATGTGTCACAAACCCCATGAGACAGAGTGTGTCACAAACACCACTGGACAAAGTGTGTGTGTCACAAACCCCATTGGAAAGTGTATGTGTCTCAAACTCCACTGGATAGCATGTGTGTGTCACAAACCCTATTGGACAGCGTGTGTGTCACAAACACCACTGGACAGATTGTGTGTCACGAACCCCATTGGACAGCGTGTGTGTCACAAACCCCATTGGACATCGTGTGTCTCACAAACACCATTGGACAGCATGCGTTTCACAGAAGGCATTGTACATCGTGTGTGTCACAAACCCCATTGGACAGTGTGTGTGTCACAAACACCATTGGACAGCGTTTGTGTGTCACAATCCCCATTGGACACAGTGTGTGTCACAAACCCCATTGGACAGAGTGTGTGTCACAAACCCCATTGGACAGCATGCATGTCACAAACCCCATTGTACAGCGTGTGTGTCACAAACCCCATGGGAGAGCTTGTGTGTATCACAAATCCCTTTGGAAAGTGTGTTTGTCACAAACCTCACTGGAATGTGTGTGTGTAACAAATCCCATTGGATAGCGAGTGTGTGTCACAAACTCCATTAGAAAGCGTGCGTGTCACAAAACCCTTTGGATAGCATGTGTGTGTCACAAACCTTATTGGACAGTGTGTATGTCACAATCCCCTTTGTTCAGCATTTGTGATCATGAACCCCATTGGACAGCATGTGTGTCACAAGACCCTTTGGACAGAGTGTGTCTGTCACAAACCCCATTGGACTCCTTGTTTGTCACAAAACCCATTGGACAGCGTGTGTGTCACAATCACCACTGGACATCGTATGTGTCACAAAAATCATTGGACAGCGTGTGTGTCACAAGCCCCATTGGACAGAGTGTGTGTGTGTGTTACAAAAACCCATTGGACAGAGTATGTGTGTTGCGAACCTCATTGGACAGCGTGTGTGTCACAAACAGCATTGGACAGCGTGTGTTTCTCACAAACCCCATTGGACAGAGTAGCTGTTACAAATCCACTGGGCAGCGTGTGCGTATCACAAACCCCATTGGAAAGTGTCTGTGTCACAAACCCCACTGGACAGTGTGTGTGTCACAAACCCCACTGGACGGCGTATGTCTCACAAACCCCTTTGGAAAGTGCGTGTGTCACAAAACCCATAGGACAGCATGCGTGTCACAAACACCATTGGACAGCGTGTGTGTGTCCCAAACACCTTTGGACAGTGAGTGTGTCACAAACCCCATTGGACAGACTGTGTGTCACAAACCCCATTGGACACAGTGTGTGTCACAAACCCCATGAGACAGAGTGTGTGTCACAAACCCTATTGGACAGTGTGTGTGTCACAAACCCCACTGGACAGAGTGTGTGTCACGAACCCCATTGGACAGCGTGTGTGTGTCACAATCTCCATTGGACAGCGTGTGTGTCACAAACCCCATTGGACAGCGTGTGTGTCACAAACACCATTGGACAGCGTTTGTGTGTCACAATCCCCATTGGACACAGTGTGTGTCACAAAACCCATTGGACAGTGTGTGTGTCACAATCCCCTTTGGACAGCATGTGTGTGTCACAATCCCCTTTGGACACAGTGTCTGTCACAAACCCCATTGGACAGAGTGTGTTTCACAAGCCCCATTGGACAGTTTGTGTGTCACAATCTCCTCTGGACAGTTTGTCTGTTACAAACCCTATGGGACAGTGTGTGTGTCACGAAACCCGTTGGACAGCGTATGTGTCACAAGCCCCAATGGACAGAGTGTGTCTCACAAAACTCATTGGACATCATCCGTGTCACAAACACCACTGGACAGCCTGTGTGTTTCACAATCCCCATTGTACAGCGTTTGTGTGTCACAACGCCCATCGGACAGCGTGTGTGTTCACAAACTCCCCTGTACAATGTGTGTGTCACAAACCCCTTTAGACAGCATGTGTGTCACAAAGCCCATGGGACAGTTTGTGTATGTCACAACCCCCATTGGATAGATTGTGTGTGTCACAAACCCCATTGGAAAGCATGTGTGTCACAAACCCCTTTGGACAGATTGTGTGTTTCACAAAACCCATTGGACAGCCTGTCTGTCACAAGAACCATTGGACAGAGTGTGTGTATCAGAAATCTCATTAGACAGCGTGTGTGTCACAATCTCCATTGGCCAGCGTGTGTGTCACAAACCCCATTGGACACAGTATGTGTCACAAACCCCATGAGACAGAGTGTGTCACAAACACCACTGGACAAAGTGTGTGTGTCACAAACCCCATTGGAAAGTGTATGTGTCTCAAACTCCACTGGATAGCATGTGTGTGTCACAAACCCTATTGGACAGCGTGTGTGTCACAAACACCACTGGACAGATTGTGTGTCACGAACCCCATTGGACAGCGTGTGTGTCACAAACCCCATTGGACATCGTGTGTCTCACAAACACCATTGGACAGCATGCGTTTCACAGAAGGCATTGTACATCGTGTGTGTCACAAACCCCATTGGACAGTGTGTGTGTCACAAACACCATTGGACAGCGTTTGTGTGTCACAATCCCCATTGGACACAGTGTGTGTCACAAACCCCATTGGACAGAGTGTGTGTCACAAACCCCATTGGACAGCATGCATGTCACAAACCCCATTGTACAGCGTGTGTGTCACAAACCCCATGGGAGAGCTTGTGTGTATCACAAATCCCTTTGGAAAGTGTGTTTGTCACAAACCTCACTGGAATGTGTGTGTGTAACAAATCCCATTGGATAGCGAGTGTGTGTCACAAACTCCATTAGAAAGCGTGCGTGTCACAAAACCCTTTGGATAGCATGTGTGTGTCACAAACCTTATTGGACAGTGTGTATGTCACAATCCCCTTTGTTCAGCATTTGTGATCATGAACCCCATTGGACAGCATGTGTGTCACAAGACCCTTTGGACAGAGTGTGTCTGTCACAAACCCCATTGGACTGCTTGTTTGTCACAAAACCCATTGGACAGCGTGTGTGTCACAATCACCACTGGACATCGTATGTGTCACAAAAATCATTGGACAGCGTGTGTGTCACAAGCCCCATTGGACAGAGTGTGTGTGTGTGTTACAAAAACCCATTGGACAGAGTATGTGTGTTGCGAACCTCATTGGACAGCGTGTGTGTCACAAACAGCATTGGACAGCGTGTGTTTCTCACAAACCCCATTGGACAGAGTAGCTGTTACAAATCCACTGGGCAGCGTGTGCGTATCACAAACCCCATTGGAAAGTGTCTGTGTCACAAACCCCACTGGACAGTGTGTGTGTCACAAACCCCACTGGACGGCGTATGTCTCACAAACCCCATTGGAAAGTGCGTGTGTCACAAAACCCATAGGACAGCATGCGTGTCACAAACACCATTGGACAGCGTGTGTGTGTCCCAAACACCTTTGGACAGTGAGTGTGTCACAAACCCCATTGGACAGACTGTGTGTCACAAACCCCATTGGACACAGTGTGTGTCACAAACCCCATGAGACAGAGTGTGTGTCACAAACCCTATTGGACAGTGTGTGTGTCACAAACCCCACTGGACAGAGTGTGTGTCACGAACCCCATTGGACAGCGTGTGTGTGTCACAATCTCCATTGGACAGCGTGTGTGTCACAAACCCCATTGGACAGCGTGTGTGTCACAAACACCATTGGACAGCGTTTGTGTGTCACAATCCCCATTGGACACAGTGTGTGTCACAAAACCCATTGGACAGTGTGTGTGTCACAATCCCCTTTGGACAGCATGTGTGTGTCACAATCCCCTTTGGACACAGTGTCTGTCACAAACCCCATTGGACAGAGTGTGTTTCACAAACCCCATTGGACAGTTTGTGTGTCACAATCTCCTCTGGACAGTTTGTCTGTTACAAACCCTATGGGACAGTGTGTGTGTCACGAAACCCGTTGGACAGCGTATGTGTCACAAGCCCCAATGGACAGAGTGTGTCTCACAAAACTCATTGGACAGCGTTTGTGTGTCACAACGCCCATCGGACAGCGTGTGTGTTCACAAACTCCCCTGTACAATGTGTGTGTCACAAACCCCTTTAGACAGCATGTGTGTCACAAAGCCCATGGGACAGTTTGTGTATGTCACAACCCCCATTGGATAGATTGTGTGTGTCACAAACCCCATTGGACAGCGTGTGTGTCACAAACCCCATTGGACAGCGTGTGTGTGTCACAATCACCATTGGACAGTGTGTGTGTGTCACAATGCTCATTGGAGAGCGTGTGTGTCACAAACACCTTTGGACAGTGTGTGTGTCACAAACCCCATTGGAAAGCATGTGTGTCACAAACCCCTTTGGACAGATTGTGTGTTTCACAAAACCCATTGGACAGCCTGTCTGTCACAAGAACCATTGGACAGAGTGTGTGTATCAGAAATCTCGTTAGACAGCGTGTGTGTCACAATCTCCATTGGCCAGCGTGTGTGTCACAAACCCCATTGGACACAGTATGTGTCACAAACCCCATGACACAGAGTGTGTCACAAACACCACTGGACAAAGTGTGTGTGTCACAAACCCCAATGTGTGTCACAAGCCCCAATTGTCAGAGTGTGTGTCACTAACCTCACTGGACAGATTGTGTGTGTCACAAATCCCAATGGACAGCGTGTGTGTCACAATCTCCTTTGGCCAGCGTGTGTGTCACAAACCCCATTGGACAGCATGCATGTCACAAACCCCATTGTACAGCGTGTGTGTCACAAACCCCATGGAAGAGCTTCTGTGTATCACAAATCCCATTGGAAAGTGTATTTGTCACAAACCTCATTGGAATGTGTGTGTGTAACAAATCCCATTGGATAGCGAGTGTGTGTCACAAACCCCATTAGAAAGCATGCGTGTCACAAAACCCTTTGGATAGCGTGTGTGTGTCACAAACCTTATTGGATAGTGTGTATGTCACAATCCCCTTTGTTCAGCATTTGTGATCACGAACCCCATTGGACAGCATGTGTGTCACAAAACCCATTGGACAGTGTGTGTGTCACAATCACCATTGGACAGAGTGTGTGTGTGTTACAAAAACCCATTCGACAGAGTGTGTGTGTCGCGAACCCCATTGGACAGCGTGTGTGTCACAAACAGCATTGGACAGCGTGTGTTTCTCACAAACCCCATTGGACAGAGTGGGTGTTACAAATCCATTGGGCAGCGTGTGCGTATCACAAACCCCATTGGAAAGTGTCTGTGTCACAAACCCCACTGGAGAGTGTGTGTGTCACAAACCCCACTGGACGGCGTGTGTCTCACAAACCCCATTGGAAAGTGCACGTGTCACAAAACCCATAGGGCAGCATGCGTGTCACAAACACCATTGGACAGCGTGTGTGTGTCACAATCCCAATTGCACTGTGTGTGTGTCACAAACCCAATTCAACAGCGTTTGTGTCACAATCCCCATTGGACAGCATGTGTGTCAGAAAACCCATTGGACACCATGCGTGTCACAAACACCATTGGAGAGCGTGTGTGTGTCACAGTCCTCATTGCACAGTGTGTGTGACTACAAACCCCATTGGAGAGTGGATGTGTCACAAACCCCCCCGAACAGTGTTTGTGTGTCACAAACCCCATTGGACAGTGTGTGTGTTCACAAACCCCACTGGACAGTGTGTGTGTCACAAACACATATGGACAGTGTGCGTGTCACAAACCCCAGTAGACAGCGTGTGTGTCAAAATCCCATATGCACAGTGTGTGTGTGTCACAAACCCCATTGGAAAGCGTGTGTGTCATAAACCCTATTGGACAGTGTGTGTGTGTCACAAACCCCATTGGACAGTGTGTGTGTTACAAACCCGTTTGAACAGTGTGTGTGTCAGAAACTCCACTTCACAGCGTGTGTCACGAACCCCATGGGACAGCGTCTTTGTCACAATCCCCATTAGACAGTGTGTGTGTCACAAACCCCACTGGACAGAGTTTGTGTGTCACAGACCCCATTGGACAGCGTGTATGTCATAAACCCCATTGGACAGCGTCTGTGTGTCACAATCCCCATTGGATAGTTTGTGTGTGTCACAAACCCCATTGGACAGCGTGTCTGTCACAAACACTATTGGACAGTGTGTGTGTCACAAACCCCATTGGACATAGTGAGTGTGACAAACCCCATTGGACAGAGTGTGTGTCACAAACCCCATTGGACAGAGTGTTTGTGAGAAACGCCATTGGACAGTGTGTGTCTCACAAACCCCATTGGACAGTATGTTGTAGTCACAAACCGTCATAGACATTGTGTGTGTCACAATCCCCACTGGTGAGTGTGTGTGTCACAAACCTCATTGAACAGTGTGTGTATCACAATAGCCATTGGACAGCGTGTGTGTCACAAGACCCATTGGACAGTGTGTCTGTCACAAACCCCCCTCGAGAGAGTGTGTGTCACAATCCCCAGTGGTTAGCGTGTGTGTCACAATCCCGATTGGACAGCGTGTGTGTCACTAAACCCTTTGGACAGTGTGTGTGTCACAAACCCCCCTGGACAGAGTGTGTGTCAAACACCCCGTGGGACAGCGTGTGTGTCACAAACCCCAATGGACAGCATGTGTGTGTCACAATCCCCATTGGACAGCGTGTGTGTCATAAACCCCATTGGACAGTGTGTGTGTGTCATAAATCGCATTGGACAGCGTGTGTGTCACAAACACTATTGGACAGCGTGTGTGTCAGAAGCCCATTGGACAGAGTGTGTGTGTCACAAATCCCACTGGACAGTGTGTGTGTCACGAACCCCTTTGGACAGCGTGTGTGTCACAAGCCCATTGCACAGAGTGTGTGTGTCACAAACCCCATTGTACAGCGTGTTTGTCACAATCCCCATTGGACAGCGTGTGTTTCACAAACCCCATTGGACAGCATGTGTGTCACAAACCTGTTTGGAAAGTGTGTGTGTCACAAACACCATTGGACAGCGTGTGTTTCACAAACACTATTGGACAGTGTGTGAGTCACAAACCCCATTGTACAGCGTGTTTGTCACAATCCCCATTGGACAGCGTGTGTGTCACAAACCCCATTGGACAGAGTGTGTGTGACAAAACCCATTGGTCAGAGTGTGTGTCACAAAACCCAGTGGACAGTGTATGTTTCACAAACCCCATTGGATAGCGTGTTTGTGTCACAAACCCTATTGGACAGTGTGTGTGTCACGAACCCCATGGGACAGCATGTTTGTCACAATCCCCATTGGACAGTGCGTGTGTGTTAAACACCCCATTGGACAGCGTGTGTGTCACACACCCTTTTGGACAGTGTGTGTATCACAAACCTCATTGTACAGCGTGTTTGTCAAAATCCCCATTGGACAACGTGTGTGTCACAAACCACATTGGACAGAGAGTGTATGAGAAACACCATGGGACTGAGTGTGTGTCACAAAACCCATTGGAGAGAGTGTGTGTGACAAATCCCATTGGATAGCGTGTGTGTGTCACAAACCCTATTGGACAGGGTGTCTGTCACAATACCCATTCGACAGTGTCTGTGTCACAAACCCCATTGGACAGCTTGTGTGTGAGAAACACCATTGGACACCATGTGTGTGTCACAATCCCCATTGGACAGTGTTTGTGTCAAAAACACCACTGTATTGAGTGTGTGTCACAAAGCCCATTAGAAAGTGTGTGTGCCACAAACCCTATTGCACATTGTGTTTGTCAGAAAGCCCACTCGACAACGTGTGTGTCACAAACCCCATGGGACAGCGTGTTTGTCACATTCCCCATTGGACAGCGTGTGTGTCACAAACCCCATTGGACAGATTGTGTGTGACAAACGCCATTGGACAGAGTGTGTGTTACAAAACTCATTGGACAGAGTGTGTGTCACAAACCCCATTGGACAGTGTGTGTGTCACAATCTCCTTTGGACAGTGTGTCTGTCACAAACCCTATTGGACAGTGTGTGTGTCATGAAACCCGTTGGACAGCGTATGTGTCACAAGCCCCAATTGTCAGAGTGTGTGTCACGAACATCATTGGACAGATTGTGTGTGTCACAAATCCCAATGGACAGCGTGTGTGTCACAAACCCCATTGGACAGATTGTGTGTGTCACAAATCCCATTGGACAGCATGTATGTCACAAACCCCATTGTACAGCGTGTGTGTCACAAACCCCATGGGAGAGCTTGTGTGTATCACAAATTCCACTGGAAAGTGAGTTTGTCACAAACCTCATTGGAATGTGTGTGTGTAACAAACCCCATTGGATAGCATGTGTGTGTAACAAACCCTATTGGACAGTGTGTGTACTCACTAACCCCACTGGAAAGCGTGTGTGTCACGAACCCCATTGGACAGCGTGTGTATCACAAGCCCCATTGGACAGAGTGTGTGTGTCATAAACCCCATTGGACAGTGTGTGTGTCACAAACCCCATTGGAAAGCGTGTGTGTGTAACAATCCCCATTGGACAGAGTGTGTGTCACAAACCCCATAGGAAATTGTGTGTGTCACAAACCCCATTAGAAAGTGTGTCTGTCACAATCCCCATTGGATAGCGTGTGTGTCTCACGAACCCTATTGGACAATATGCGTGTCACAAACCCCTTTGGACAGTGTGTGTGTCACAAACCCCATTGGACAGCGTTTATGTCACAATCCCCATTGGACAGCGTGTGTGTCACAAACCCCATTGGACAGCGTGTGTGTGTCACAGTACCCATTAGAAAGTGTGTGTGTCACAAACCCCTTTGGACATCATGTGTGTGTCACAAACCCCATTGGACAGTGTGTGTGTCACATACCCCATTGGAAATTTTGTGATCACAATCCCCATTGGATTGCGTTTGTCTGTCGCAAACCGTATTATACAGTGTGTGTGACACAAACCCCCCTGGACTTAGTGTGTGTGTCACCAAAACCATTGGACAGCATCCGTGTCACAAACTCCTTTGGACAGCGTGTGTCGCAAACCCTATTGGACTTTGTGTGTGTCACAATCCCCATTGGACAGTTTGAGTGTGTCAAAAACCCCATTGGACACTTTGTGTGTCAAAAAATCCCATTGGAAATTGTGTGTGACAAAAACCCCATTGGATAGCGTGTGTGTGTCACAAAACCCATTGGAAAGTGTGTGTGTCACAAACCCAATTGGATAGCATGTGTGTGTCACAAAACCTATTGGACAGTGTGTGTGCGTTCCAAATCCCACTCGACAGCATGTGTGTCACGAACCCAATTGGACAGCGTTTGTGTCACAAGCCACATTGGACAGAGTGTGTGTGTCACAAAACCTTTTGGATAGTGTGTGTGTCACAAACCCCATTAGAAAGCGTGTGTGTGTCACAATCCTCATTGGACAGCGTGTGTGTGACAGACCCCATTGGACAGCGTGTGTGTCACAAATCCCATTGGACAGCGTGTGCGTCAAAAACCCCACTGGACAGTGTGTGTGTCACAAAACCCATTGGACAGACTGTGTGTCACAAACACTGTTGGACAGTGTGTGTGTCACAAACCCCATTGGACAGTGTGCGTGTCAGAATCCCCAATGGACAGCGTGTGTGTAACAAACCCCGCTGGACAGTGTGTGTGGCAAAAACCGCATTAGACGGCTTGTGTGGCGCAATCCCCATTGGACAGTGTGTGTGTCACTAACCCCATTGGCAGGGTGTGTGTCACTACCCCCGTTGGACAGAGTGTGAGTGTCACAAACCCCATTGGACCGCGTGTGTGTCACAAACCACCCTGGACAGTGTGTATGTCACAAATCCCTTCGAACAGCATGCGTGTCACAAACACCATTGCACAGCGTGTGTGTGTCACAATCCCCATTGGACAGCGTGTGTGGCACAAACCCCTTTGGACAATGCGTGTGTCACAAACCCCATTGGAAATTGTGTGTGTGTCACAATCCCCTTTGGACAGCGTGTGTGTCACAAACCCCATTGGACAATGTGCGTGTCACAATCCCTTTGGACAGCGTCTGTGTAACAGACCCCACTGGACAGTGTGTGTGTGAAAAACCGCATTGGACAGCGTGTGTGGCACATTCCCAATGGACACTGTGTATGTCACAAACCCCTTTGGACAGAGTGTGTGTCACAAGCACCTTTGGAAAGAGTGTGTGCGTCACAAACCCCATTGGACAGTGTGTGTGTCACAAACCCCATTGGACAGTGTGTGTATCACATGCTACTCTGGACACCGTGTGTGTCACAAACACCCCTGGAGAGTCTCTGTGTCACAAAACCCATTGGAGAGCGTGTGTTTATCACAATCCCCATTGGACAGTGTGTGTGTTAAAAACCTCATTTTACAGAGTGTGTGTCACAAGTCCCTTTGGACAGAGTGTGTGCGTCACAAACCCCATTGGAAAGTGTGTGTGTCACAAACCCCATTGGATAGTATGTGTGTATCACAACCCCCATTGGACAGAGTGTGTGTGTCACAAACCCCGTTGGACAGTGTGTGTGTCACAAACCCCTCTGGACAGTGTGTGTGTCACAAAGCCCAATGGACAGCATGTGTGTCACAAACACCATGGGACAGCTTTTGTATGTGTCACAATCCCCTTTGGACAGTGTGTGTGTCAGAAACACCATTGGACAGTGTGTGTGTCACAAACCTCATTGGACAGTGTGTGGGTCACAAACCCCCCTGGACAGTGTGTGTGTTACAAAACCATTGGACAACATGCTTGTCAAAAACACCATTGGACAGAGTGTGTGTAACAAACCCCACATGTCATTGTGTTTGTCACAAACACCATTGGACATCATGAGTGTGTCACAAACCCCATGGGAAAGTGTGTGTGTCACGAACCCCATTGGACAACGTGTGTGTGTCAAAATCCAAATTTGAAAGTGTGTGTGTCACAAACCCCACTGGACAGCGTGTGTGACACAAACACCCCTGGAGATTCTCTGTGTCACAAACCCCATTGGACAGCGTGTATGTCACAAACCCCCCTGGACAGTGTGCGTGTCACAATCCCCATTGGAGAGCGTTTGTGTGTCACAATGCCCATTGGACAGTGTGTGTATCACAAACCCCATTGGACAGTGTTTGTGTCACAAACCCCACTGGACAGCGTGTGTGTCATGAACTCCATTGGACAGCGTGTGTGTCACAAGTACCATTGCACAGAGTGTGTTTGTCAGATATCCCATTGGACAGCGTGTGTGTCACAACCCCCATTGGGCGGCGTGCGTGTGTCACAAATCCCTTTGGACTGTCTGTGTGTCACAATCCCCATTGGACAGTTTGTGTGTCAGGAACCCTCCTGTACAGTGTGTGTGTCACAAACCCCATGGGACAGCTTGTGCGTGTCACAGTCCACATCAGAAAGCGTGTGTGTTCACAAACTCCCGTGGACAATGTGTGTGTCACAAACCCCATTGGACAGTTTGCTTCTCACAAACCCCGTTTGACAGAGTTTGTGTGTCACAAACCCCATTAGACAGTGTGTGTGTCACAAACCCCATTGGACAGCGTGTGTGTCAGGAACTCCAGTGGACAGCGTGTGTGTCACATGTACCATTGCACAGAGTGTGTGTGTCACAAATCCCATTGGACAGCGTGTGTGTCACAACCCCCATTGGACACCGTGCGTGTGTCAGAAACCCCTTTGGAATGTGTGTGTGTCACAAACACCATGGGACAGCGTGTCTGTGTTACAATCACCATTAGACAGCCTGTGTGCCACAAACCCCCGTGGACAGCGTGTGTGTCACGAACCCAATTGGACAGCGTGTGTGTCAGGAACCCCATTGGACAGCGTGTGTGTCGCAAGGCCCTTTGGACAGAGTGTGTGTGTCACAAAGCCCATTGGACAGCGTCTGCGTCACAAACCCCATTGGAAAGTTTGTGTGTAACAAACCCCATTGTACAGCATGTGTGTCACGAACGCCCCTGGACAGTGTGTGTGTCACAAACCCCATTGAACATCATCCGTGTCACAAACACCACTGGACAGCCTGTGTGTGTCACAATCCCCATTGGACAGAGTGAGTGTGACAAACCCCATTTGTCTCTGCGTGTATCACAAACCCCCCGGACAGTATGCATGTCACAATCCCCATTGGACAATGTCACAAACCCAGTTGGACAGTGTGTGTTTCACAAACCCCATTGTACAGCGTGTGTGTGTCACAATAACAATTGGACAGAGTGTGTGCGTCACGAATCCATTGGAAATTGTGTGTGTCACAAACCCCATTGGAGAGCATGTTTGTGTCACATACCCCATAGAACAGTGTGTGTGTCACAAATCCCCCATGGAGAGTCTCTGTGACACAAAACTTATTGGACAGCTTGTGTGTCACAAAACCCCCTGGACAGTGTGTGTGTCACAAACCCCATTGGACAGAGTGTGTGCGACAAACCCCATTGGACAGCGTGTGTGTCACAATCCCCCTGGACACTGTGGGTGTCACAAACCCCATTTGACAGCGTGTGTGTCACAAACACTCAGTGGACAGCGTTTATAGTGACACAAACCCCATTAGACAGTGTGTGTGTCACAAAACCCATTGTTCAGCGTGTGTGTCATTAGCCCCCTTGAACAGAGTGTGTTTCTCACAAACCCCGTTGGACAGCATGTGTATCACAAACCGCACTGAACAGCGTGTCTGTCAAAAACTCCGTTGGACAGCTCGCGTGTCAGAAACCCAATGGGACAGCGTTCGTGTGTCACAATCCCCATTGGATAGTGTGTGTGTCAACAAGCCCCACTGGACAGTGTGCGTGTCACAATCAACTTTGGAAAACGTGTGTGCAACAAACCTAATACGACAGTGTGTGTTTCACAAACCCCATTGGACAGCATGTGTGTGTCACAATCCCCATTGGACAGCGTGTCCGTCACAAAACCCCCAGGACAGTGTGTGTGTCACAAAACCCACTGGAAAACATGCGTGTTACAAACACCATTGGACTGCGTGTGTGTCACAAAACCCATTGGACAGTGTGTGTGTCAAAAACCCTCCTGGACAGTGTGTGTGTCACAAACCCCATTGGACAGCTTGTGTGTCACAAAACCCCCTGGACTGTCTGTGTTTCACAAACCCCATTGGACAGCATGTCTGTCACAAGCCCCGTTGGACAGAGTGTGTTTGTCACAAACCCCCCTGGATACTGTGCGTGTCACAAGCCCCATTGGACAGAGTGTGTGCGTCACAAACCCCATTGGACAGTGTGTGTTTCACAAACCCCATTGGACAGTCTGTGTATTTCACAATCCCCTTTGGATAATGTGTGCGTCACAGACCCCATTGGACAGGGTGTGTTTCACAAACCCCATGGGACAGCCTGTGTGTTTCACAATCCCCTTTGTACAATGTGTGCGTCAAAACCCCATTGGACAGTGTGTGTGTCACAAACCTCATTGGACAGCGTGTGTGTATCACAATCCCCATTGGACAGCGTGTGTGTTAAAAACCCCATTGGACAGAGTGTGTGTGTCACAAACCCTATTGGACAGTGTGTGTGTCACAAACCCCACTGGACGGTGTGTGTGTCACAAAATCCATTGGGCAGAGTGTGTGTCACAAACTCAACTGGATAGCGTGTGTGTCACAAACCCCAATGGACAGCGTGTGTAGTCACATACCCCATTGGACAGTGTGCGTGTCACAATCCCCATTGGACAGCGTGTGTGTAACAAAACCCGCTGTACTGTGTGTGTGGCAAAAACCGCATTGGACGGCTTGTGTGGCGCAATGCCCATTGGACAGTGTGTGTGTCACAGACCCCACTGGTGAGAGTGTGTGTCACAAGCACCTTGGACAGAGTGTGTGCATCAGAAACCCCATTGGGCAATGTGTGTGTCACAAAACACATTGGAAAACGTGTGTGTCACAAACCTCACTGGACAGCGGGTGTGCGTCACAATCCCCATTGGACAGATTGTGTGTGACAAACCCCATTGGAGAGCATATGTGTGTCACAAACCCTATTGGACAGTTTGTGTGTCAAAAACCCCACTGAACAGCATCTGTGTCACTAAACCCATTGGCAGGGTGTGTATCACTACCCCCGCTGGACAGAGTGTGAGTGTCACAAACCCCATTGGACCGCGTGTGTGTCACAAACCACCCCGGATAGTGTGTATGTCACAAATCCCTTCAGACAGCACGCGTGTCACAAACACCATTGTACAGTGTAGTATGTGTCACGATCCCCATTGGACAGCGTGTGTGGCACAAACACCATTGGACAATGTATGTGTCACAAAACCCATGGGGAGTGTGTGTGTTTCACAATTCCCATTGGACAGCTTGCGTGTCACAAACCCCATTGGACAGTGTGTGTGTAAAAAACCCCCCTGGACAGTGTGTGTTTCACAAACCCCATTTGACAGCTTGTGTGCAACAAACCCCCTGGACAGTGTGTGTTTCACAAACCCCATTGGACAGCGTGTGTGTGCCACAATCCCCAATTGACAGTTTGTGTGTCACAAACCCCATTGGGTAGCGTGTGTGTGTCACAAACCCTATTGGACAGTGTGTGTGTCACAATCCCCATTTGACAGCGTGTGTGTCACAAACACCCCTGGAGAGTCTCTGTGTCGCAGACCCCATTGGACAGCGTGTGTGTCACAAACTCAAATGGACAGCGTGTGTGTCACAAACCCCAATGGACAGTGTGTGTGTCACAAACCCCATTGGACAGTGTGCTTGTCACAATCCCCATTAGACAGCGTGTGTTTAACAAACTCCACTGGACAGAATGTGTGTGAAAAACCGCATTGGACAGCGTGTGTGGCACATTCCCCAATGGACAGTGTGTATGTCACAAACCCCATTGGATAGTGTGTGTGTCTCAAAACACATAGGAAAGTGTGTGTGTCACAAACCACACTGGACAGCATGTGTGTCACAAATAACATTCGACAGTGTGTTTAGTCACAAACCCCACTGGACTGCGCGTGTGTGTCACAATCCCCATTGGACAAAGTGTGTGTGACAAACCCCATTGGAGAGCATATGTGTGTTACAAACCCTATTGGACAGTGTGTCTGTCTCAAAACACATAGTAAAGTGTGTGTGTCACAACCCCCACTGGACAGCTTCTGTGTCACAAACCCCATTGTCACTACCCCCATTCGACAGAGTGTGTGTGTCACAAACCTCATTGGACAGCGCGTGTGTCACAAACCACCCTGGACAGTGTGTATGTCTCAAAAAAAGCATGTGTGGCACAAACACCATTGGACAGCGTGTGTGTGTCACAATCCCCATTGAACAGCGTGTTTGTCAGAAACCACTTTGGAAAGTGTGTGTGTCACAAACCCCATTGGATAGCATGTGTGTGTCACAAACCCCACGGGACAGCGTGTGTGTTAGGAACCCCACTGGACAGCGTGTGTGTAGCAAGCCCCACTGGACAACTTGTGTGTCACGAACCCCATTGGACAGCGTGTGTGTCACGAACCCACGGGACAGCGTGTGTGACACAAAACCCTTTGAAAAGTGTGTTTGTCAAAAGCCCCATTGTACAGTGTGTGTGTGTCACAAAACCCAATGTGCAGCCTGTGTGTCACAAACCCCCTGGACAATGTGTGTCACAATACCTATTGGAAAGTGTGTGTTTCACAAACCCCATAGGACAGCGTTTGCGTCACAATCCCCATTGGACAGTGTGTTACAAACCTCATTGGTCACTGGGTGTGTCACAAATCCCCCTGTACAATGTGTGTGTCACAAACCCCATTAGACAACATGCGTGTCACAAACCCCATGGGACAGCTTGCGTTTGTTCACAATCCCCATTGGAGAGATTGTGTGTCACAAACCCATTGGACAGCGTTTGTTTGTCACAAACCCCAATAGACAGTGTGGTGTCACAAAACCCATTGGACAGCGTGTGTTTCTCAAACCCAGTTGGAGAGTGTGTGTGTCACAAACCCCATTAGATAGCGTGTGTGTGTCACAAACCCCATTAGAAAGTGTGTGTATCCTAAACCCCACTGGATAGCGTGTGTGTTTCACAAACCCCATTGGACAGTGTGTGTGTGCAACAAACCCCAATGGACAGCGTGTGTGTCACAACCCCCATTGGACAGATTGTGTGTGTCACGAACCCCATTGGACAGCGTGTGTGTCACAAGTACCATTGGACAGAGTGTGTGTGGCACAAACCCAATTGGACAGCGTGTGTGTCACAACCCCCATTGGAACGTGTGTGTGTGCCACAAACCCCATTGGACAGTGTGTGTGTCACAAACCCCTTTGGAAACTGTGTGTGTCACAAACCCCATTCGACAGCATGTGTGTCACAAAAACCATTGGACATCATCCATGCCACAAAAACCTTTGAACAGCGTGCGTGTGTCTCAATCCCCATTGGACAGCGTTTGTGTGTCACAATCCCCATTGGACAGTGTGTGTATCACAAACCCCATTGGACAGTGTTTGTGTCACAAACCCCATTGGACAGCGTGTGTGTCACGAACCCCATTGGACAGTATGTGTGTCACAACCCCCATTGGATAGCGTGTGTGTGTCACAAACGCTGTTGAACAGTGTATGTGTCACAAACCCCACTGGACAGCGTCTGTGTCACGAACCCCATTGGACAGTGTGTGTGCCACAAACTTCATTGGACAGCGTGTCTGTGTCAGAATCCCCATTGGAAAGTGTGTGTGTCACAAATCCCATTGGATAGAGTGGCTGTCACAAATCCCATTGGACAGTGTGCTTGTCACAAACCCCATTGGATAGCGCGTGTGTTTCACAAACCCCATTGGAAAGTGTGTGTGTCACAAATCCCATTGGATAGAGTGGCTGTCACAAATCCCATTGGACAGCGTGTGTGTCACAAGCCCCATTGTACAGTGTGTGTGTCACAAACCCAATTGGACAGCGTGTGTGTCTCAATCCCCATCGGACAGCGTGTGTGTTTCACAATCCCCATTGGAAAGTGTGTGTGTCACAAACCCCATTGGATTGCTTGTGTGTGTCACAAACACCATTAGACAGCCTGTATGTTACAAGCCCCATTGGACAGAATGTGTGTGTAAAAAAACCCATTGGACAGAGTGTTTGTGTCACAAACACCATTGAACAGAGTTTGTGTGTCACAATACCCATTGGACAGCCTCTGTGTCACAAACCCCATTGGACAGCGCGTATATTTCACAATGCGCATTAAACAGATTGTGTGTGACAAATCCCATTGGACAGCGTGTTTGTGTGACAAACCCCATTGGACAGCGTCTGTGTGTGTGACAAACCCCATTGGACAGCGTGTGTGTGTCACAAACCCCATTGGACAGCGTGTGTGTCACAAACCCCATTGGATAGCCTGTGGGTGTCACAAACCGCATTGGACAGCGTGTGTGTGTCACAAACCCCATTGGACAGTGTTTGTGTCACAAACCCCATTGGAGAGTGTGTGTGTCACAAACCCCACTGGACAGCGTGTGTGTCATGAACCCCATTGGACAGTGTGTGTGTCACAAACTTCATTGGACAGCGTGTCTGTGTCAGAATCCCCATTGGAAAGTGTGTGTGTGTCACAAACCCCATTGGACAGAGTGGCTGTCACAAATCCCATTGGACAGTGTGCTTGTCATAAACCCCACTGGATAGCGCGTGTGTGTCACAAACCCCATTGGACAGCGTGTGTGTCACAAATCACCCTGGACAGTTTGCTTGTCAAAAACCGCGTTGGACAGATTGTTTGTGTCACAAACACCATTGGACAGCGTATGCGTCACAAACCCCCCTGGCCAGTGTGTATGTCACAAACACAATTGGACAATGTGTGTGTCACAAACACGCCTGGACAGTGTATGTGTCATTATCCCCATTAGACAGCGTGTGTGTCACAACCCCCACTGGACAGTGTGTGTATCACAAACCCCCTTGGACAGTCTGTTTGTCACAAACCCATTGGACAGTGTGTGTGTCAGAAACCCCACTGGAAAGTGTGTGTGTCATAAACCCCATTGGGTAGAGTGTTTGTGGCACAAACCCCATTGGACAGTGTGTATGTAACAAACCCCATTGGAACGCGTATGTGTCAGAAGCCCCATTGGACAGAGTGTGTGTGTCACAAACCCCTTTGGACTGTGTGTGTGTCACAATCCCCATTAGACAGGTTGTGGTTCATAAACCCCATTGGATAGAGTGTGTGTGTCACAAACCCCCCTGGACAGTGTGTGTGGCACAAACCCCATCGGACAGTGCGTTTATCACAAACCCCACTGGAGAGCGTGTATGTCACGAACCCCATTGGACAGTGTTTGTGTCACAACCCCTTTGGACAGAGTGTGTGTGTCACAAACCCCATTGGACATCATGTGTGTCATAAACCCCCCTGGACAGTGTGTGTGTCAGAAACGCCACTGGACAGCGTGTGTGTCACAATCCCCATTGAACAGAGCGTGTGTCGCACACCCCAGTGGACAGCATGTGTGTCACAAACCCCATTAGACAGCGTGCGTTACAGAAAATCCATTGGAAAATGTCTGTGTCACAAACCCCTTTGCATAGGTGTTTGTTTGTCTTAAACCATATTGGACAGTGTGTGTGTCAGAAACCACACTATATAGCCCAGTGAGTCACGAACCCCATTGGACAGCGTCTGTACCACAAACCCATCGGAAAGAGTGTGTGTTGTGTGTCACAAACCCCATTGGACAGATTGTGTGTGTCACTGTGTGTCACGAACCCCATTGGACAGCGTGTGTGTCACAAGTACCATTGGACAGAGGGTATATTTCACAAACCCAATTGGACAGCGTGTGTGTCACAACCCCTATTGGACCGCGTGTGTGTGCCACAAACCCTTTGGACAGTGTGTGTGTCACAAACCCCATTGGAAACTGTGTGTGTCACAAACCCCATTCGACAGCGTGTGTGTCACAAAAACCATTGGACATCATCCGTGCCACAAAAACCTTTGAACAGCGTGTGTGTGTCACAATCCCCATTGCACAGTGTTTGTGTGTCACAATCCCCATTGGACAGTGTGTGTATCACAAACCCCATTGGACAGTGTTTGTGTCACAAACCCCATTGGACAGCGTGTGTGTCGCGAACCCCATTGGACAGTGTGTGTGTCACAAACCCCATTGGACAGAGTGGCTGTCACAAATCCCATTGGACAGTGTGCTTGTCATAAACCCCATTGGATAGCGCGTGTGTGTCACAAACCCCATTGGACAGCGTGTGTGTCACAGATCACCCTGGACAGTTTGTTTGTCAAAAAACGCGTTGGACAGAGTGTTTGTGTCACAAACACCATTGGGCAGTGTGTCTGTCACAATACCCATTGGACAGCAGTCATGTCAGAAACACCATTTAACAGCGTGTGTGTGTCACAGTGCCCATTGGAAAGCCTGTGTGTCACAAGCTCCACTGGACAGATTTTGTGTGTCACAAAACCCATTGGACAGCGTGTGTGTCAGAAACCACACTGGAAAGTGTGTGTGTCATAAACCCCATTGGATAGAGTGTGTGTGTCGCAAACCCCATTGTACAGTGTGTGTGCCACAAGCCCCCCTGGACAGTGTTTGTGTTACAAAACCCATTGGACAGCATGACTGTCACAAACAGCATTGGACAGCGTGTGTGTGTCACAATCCCCATTGGACAGAGTGTGTGTGACAAACCTCATTGGACAGTGTGTGTGTCACAAACCCCCCTGGACAGTGTGTGTGGCAAAAACCCCATTGGACAGTGTGTATGTCACAAACCCCACTGGACAGCATTTGTGTCAGCAACCCCATTGGACAGCGTATGTGTCAGAAGCCCCATTGGTCAGAGTGTGTGTGTCACAAAACCCTTTGGACTGTGTGTGTGTCACAAACCCCATTAGGCAGGTTGTGTTTCATAAACCCCATTGGACAGAGTGTGTGTGTCAGAAACCCCCCTGGACAGTGTGTGTGGCACAAACCCCATCGGACAGTTTTTGTGTCACAACCCCTTTGGACAGAGTGTGTGTGTCACAAACCCCATTGGACAGCGTGTGTGTGTCACAAACCCCATTAGACAGCGTGTGTGTCACAAACCCCATTGGACAGCGTGTGTGTCACAAAACCCGTTGGAAAGTGTATGTGTCACAAACCCCATTGGATAGCCTGTGGGTGTCACAAACCGCATTGGACAGCGTGTGTGTCACATACCCCATTGGACACAGTTTGTGTGTCACAAACCCCAATGGACACCATGCATTTCACAATCCCCATGGGACAGCGTGTGTGTGTAACAATATCCATTGGACAGTGTGTGTTTCACAAACCCCTCTGGACAGTGTGTGTGTCACAAACACCTCCAAAGATTTTCTGTGTCAAAAACCCCACTGGACAGAGTGTGTCTAACAAACTCACCTGGACAGCGTGTTTGTCACAAACCCCATTGGACAGCGTGTGTCACAAACCCCCCTGGCCAATGTGTGTGTCACAAACACATTTGGACAAAGTGTGTGTCACAAACACCCCTGGACACTGTGCGTGTCACTATCCCCATTAGACAGCGTGTGTGTCACAACCCCCATTGGACAGTGTGTGTGTCACAAACCCCCTTGGACAGTCTGTTTGTCACAAACCCATTGGACAGCGTGTGTGTCAGAAACCCCACTGGAAAGTGTGTGTGTCATAAACCCCATTGGATAGAGTGTGTGTGGCACAAACCCCATTGGACAGTGTATATGTCACAAACCCCACTGGACAGCGTTTGTGTCAGAAATCCCATTGGACAGCGTATGTGTCAGAAGCCCCATTGGTCAGAGTGTGTGTGTCACAAACCCCTTTGGACTGTGTGTGTGTCACAAACTCCATTAGGCACGTTGTGTTTCATAAACCCCATTGGATAGAGTGTGTGTGTCACAAACCCCCCTGGACAGTGTGTGTGGCACAAACCACATCGGACAGTGCGTATATCACAAACCCCACTGGAGAGCGTGTATGTCACGAACCCCATTGGACAGTGTTTGTGTCACAACCCCTTTGGATAGAGTGTGTGTGTCACAAACCCCATTGGACATCATGAGTGTCACAAACCCCCCTGCACAGTGTGTGTGACACAAAACCAATTCTATAGCGTGTGTGTCACAAACCCTATTGGACAGTGCGTGTGTCAGAAACGCCACTGGACAGCGTGTGTGTCACAATCCCCATTGAACAGAGCTTGTGTCACAAACCCCATTGGACAGCGTGTGTTACAAAAAACCCATTGGAAAATGTCTGTGTCACAAACCCCTTTGCATAGGTGTTTGTTTGTCACAAACCATATTGGACAGTGTGTGTGTCAGAAACCACACTATATAGCCCTGTGTGTCACGAACCCCACTGGACAGCGTCTGTACCACAAACCCACCGGAAAGAGTGTGTGTGGTGTGTCACAAACCCCATTGGACAGATTGTGTGTGTCACTGTGTGTCACGAACCCCATTGGACAGCGTGAGTGTCACAAGTACCATTGGACAGAGTGTGTTTGCCACAAACCCAATTGGACAGCGTGTGTGTGTCACAAACCCCATTGGAAACTGTATGTGTCACAATACCCATTCGACAGCGTGTGTGTCACAAAAACCATTGGACATCATCCGTGCCAAAAAAACCTTTGAACAGCGTGTGTGTGTCACAATCCCCATTGGACAGTGTGTGTATCACAAACCCCATTGGACAGTGTTTGTGTCACAAACCCCATTGCACAGCGTGTGTGTCACGAACCCCATTGGACAGTGTGTGTGTCACAAACCCCATTGGACAGAGTGGCTGTCACAAATCCCATTGGACAGTGTGCTTGTCATAAACCCCATTGGATAGCGCGTGTGTGTCACAAACCCCATTGGACAGCGTGTGTGTCACAAATCATCCTGGACAGTTTGTTCGTCAAAAACCGCGTTTGACAGAGTGTTTGTGTCACAAACACCATTGGACAGCGTGTCTGTCACAATACCCATTGGACAGCAGGCGTGTCACAAACACCATTTAACAGAGTGTGTGTGTCACAGTGCCCATTGGAAAGCCTGTGTGTCACAAGCTCCACTGGACAGATTTTGTGTGTCACAAAACCCATTGGACAGCGTGTGTGTCAGAAACCCCACTGGAAAGTGTGTGTGTCATAAACCCCATTGGATAGAGTGTGTGTGTCGCAAACCCCATTGGACAGTCTGTGTGCCACAAACCCCCCTGGACAGTGTGTGTGTGTTACAAAACCCATTGGACAGCATAACTGTCACAAACCTCATTGGACAGTGTGTGTGTGTCACAATCCCCAATGGACAGTCTGTTTGTCACAAACCCATTGGACAGCGTGTGTGTCAGAAACCCCACTGGAAAGTGTGTGTGTGATAAACCCCATTGGATAGAGTGTGTGTGGCACAAACCCATTGGACTGTGTGTATGTCACAAACCCCACTGGACAGCGTTTGTGTCAGCAACCCCATTGGACAGCGTATGTGTCAGAAGCCCCATTGGTCAGAGTGTGTTTGTCACAAAACCCTTTGGACTGTGTGTGTGTCACAAACCCCATTAGGCAGGTTGTGTTTCATAAACCCCATTGGACAGAGTGTGTGTGTCACAAACCCCCTGGACAGTGTGTGTGGCACAAACCCGATCGGACAGTGCGTTTATCACAAACCCCACTGGAGAGCGTGTATGTCACGAACCCCATTGGACAGTTTTTGTGTCACAACCCCTTTGTACAGTGTGTGTGTGTCACAAATCCCATTGGACAGCGTGTGTGTGTGACAAACCCCATTAGACAGTGTGTGTGTCACAAACCCCATTGGACAGCGTGTGTGTCACAAAACCCGTTGGAAAGTGTATGTGTCACAAACCCCATTGGATAGCCTGTGGGTGTCATAAAACGCATTGGACAGCGTGTGTGTCACATACCCCATTGGACACAGTTTGTGTGTCACAAACCCCAATGGACACCATGCGTGTCACAATCCCCATGGGACAGCGTGTGTGTGTCACAATATCCATTGGACAGCGTGTGTTTGACAAACACCATAGGGCAGCGGTATGTAACAAAACCCTATAGACAGTGTGTGTGTCACAAACCCCATTGGACAGCATGTGTGTCCAAACCCCATTGGACAGTGTGTGCGTTCACAAACCCCACTGGACAGCGTGTGTGTGTCACAATCCCCATTGGACAGTGTGTGTGTCACAAACCCCACTGGACAGTGTCTGTGTCACGAAACCCCCTGGACAGCGTGTGTGTCACAAACACCACTGGATAGCATGTGAGTGTCACAAATCCTATGGGACAGTGTGTGTGTCACAAACCCCACTGGAAAGCCTGTGTGTGTCACAATCCCCATTGGAGAGTGTGTGTGACACATCCCATTGGACAGTGTGTGTGTCACAAACGCCCCTGGACAGTGTGCTAGTCACAATCCCCACTGAACAGATAGTGTGTAACAAAACCCATTGGAAAGTGTGTGTTTCACAAAGCCCATTGGACAGCGTGTGTCACAAACCCCCCTGGACAGTGTGTGTGTCACAATACCCATTGGATATCGTGTGTGTGTCACAAACGCCATTGGATAGCTTGTGTGTGTCACAAAGCCTTTTGGACAGTGTCCGGCGTGTCACAAACCCCCCTGGACGGTGTGCGTGTCACAATCCCCATTGGACAGCGTGTGTATCACAAGCCAAATTAGACAGTGTGTGTTTCACAAACCCCATTGGACAGCCTGTGTGTGTCACAATTCCCATTGGACAGCGTGTGTATGACAAACCCCATTGGGCAGCGGTATGGAACAAAACCCCCTAGACAGTGTGCATGTCAAAATCCCCATTGGACAGCATGTGTGTAACAAACCCCATTCGACAGTATGTGTGTCACAAACCCGACTGGACAGCGTGTGTGTGTCACAATCCCCATTGGACAGTGTGCGTGTCACATGCCCCATCGGACAGAGTGTGTGCATCACAAAACCAGTTGGAAAATGTAGGTGTCACAAACACCACTGGATAGCATGTGAGTGTCACTAATCCTATGTGACAGTGTGTGTGTCACAAACACCACTGGAAAGCCTGTGTGTGTCACAATCCCCATTGGAGAGTGTGTGTGACATATCCCATTGGACAGTGTGTGTGTCACAAACCCCCCTGGACAGTGTGCTAGTCACAATCCCCACTGAACAGATAGTGTGTAACAAACCCCATAGGAAATTGTGTGTTTCACAAACCCCATTGGACAGCGTGCGTCACAAACCCCACTGGACAGTGTGCGTGTCACAAAACCCATTGGACAGTGTGTGTATCTCAAACCCCATTGGACAATGTGTGTGTCACAAACACCTCTGGACAGCGTGTGTGTCACAGACCCTATTGGACAGTGTGCGTGTCACAAACCCCACTGGACAGCGTCTGTGTCACAAACATCATAGGGCAGGGTGTGTGTCACAATCACCCCTGGAGAGTATCTGTTTCACAGACCCCATTGGACAGTGTGTGTGTTTCAATCCCCATTGGACAGAGTGTGCATCACAAACCCCCTTGGACAGAGTGTGTGTCACAAACACCACTCGACAGAGTGTGTGTTCACAACCCCCATTGGAGAGACTGTGTGTGTCACAAACCCCATTGGACAGAGTGTGTGCGTCACAAGACCAATTGGACAGCGTGTGTGTCACAACCCCCATTGGACAGTGTTTGTATCACAAACCCCCATGGACAGTGTGTGTCACAATCCATATTGGACATAGTGTGTGTGTGTCACAAACCCCATAGGACAGCGTGTGTGTCACAACACCCACTGGACAGAGTGTGTGTCACTAACCCCATTGGAAAGCCATTGTGTGACACAATCACCATTGGAGAGAGTGTGTGTAACACACCCCATTGAACAGTGTGTGTGTCACAAACCCCCCTGGAAGAGTGTGTGTGACACAAGCCCCATTTGACAGCTTGTGTGTCACAAACCCCCCTGGACACTGTGCTAGTCGCAATCCCATTTGGACAGCGTGTGTTTCACAAGCCCCATTCGACCGAGTGAGTGTGTCACAAAACCCACTGGACAACGTGTGTGTCACAGTCCCCATTGGACAGTGTGTTGCAACAAACCCCTTTTTAAAGTGTGTGTGTCACAAACCCCATTGGATAGCGTGTGTGTGTCACAAACCCTATTGGACTGTGTGTGTGTCACAAACACCAGTGGACAGCATGTGTGTCACGAACCTCATTGGACAGTGTGTGTGTCACAAACTTCATTGGACAGCGTGTCTGTGTCAGAATCCCCGTTGGAAAGTGTGTGTGTCACAAACCCCATTGGACAGAGTGGCTGTTACAAATCCCATTGGACAGTGTGCTTGTCACAAACCCCATTGGATAGCGTGTGTGTGTCACAAACCCCATTGGACAGTGTGTTTGTCAGAAACCCCATTGGACAGCGTGTGTGTTTCAACACCCCCATTGGACAGAGTGTGTATCACAAACCGCATTTGACAGTGTGCGTTTCAGAAACCCCATGGGAAAATGTGTGTGTCACAAACCGCACTGCATAGTGTTTGTTTGTCACAAAGCCCATTGGACAGCGTGTGCGTCACAAACACCATTGGACAGTGTGTGTCACAAATCCCATTGGACAGCGTGTCTGTCACAATCACAATTGGACAGCGTGTGTGTCACAAACCCCATTGGACCGCGTGTGTGTCACAATCCCCATTGGGCAGCGTGTGTGTCATAAACCCCATTGGACAGCATGTGTGTCACAAACCCCATCGGACATATTGTGCGTCTTCACAAACCACATTGCACAGTGTGTGTGTCACAAACCCCGCTGAAAAGTGTGTGTGTCACAAGACACATTGGAAAAACTGTGTGTGTCACAAACCCCAATGGACAGCGTTTGTGTCACAATCCCCATCGGACAGTGTGTCTGTCACAAACCCCATTGGACAGCGTATGCATCAGAAACCCCTCTGGACAGTGTGTGTGTGTCACAAACCCCATTGGACAGCATGTCTGTCACAATCTCCATTGGACAGCGTTTGTGTCAGAAACCCCATTGTACAGTGTTCGTCACAAGTTCCATTGGACAGCGTGTGTGTCACAATCACAATTGGACAGTGTGTATGTCACAACCCCTCCTGGTCAGTGTGTGTGTCACAAACTCCATTGTACAGAGAGTGTGTCACAAGCCCATTAGACAAAGTGAGTGTCACAACACCCATTGGACAGCATGCGTGTTACAAACACCATTGGACAGTGTGTGTGTAACAAACTCAATTGGTCATCGTGTGTGTCACAAACCCCATTGGAAAGTGTGTGTGTCATAAAACCCATTGGACAGTGTGTGTGTCAGAAACCCTATTGCACAGTGTGTGTGTCACAAACCCCACTGGACAGTGTGTGTCACAATCACAATTGGACAGTGTGTATGTCACAACCCCTCCTGGTCAGTGTGTGTGTCGCAAACTCCATTGTACAGAGAGTGTGTCACAAGCCCATTAGACAAAGTGAGTGTCACAACACCCATTGGACAGCATGCGTGTTACAAACACCATTGGACAGTGTGTGTGTAACAAACTCAATTGGTCATCGTGTGTGTCACAAACCCCATTGGAAAGTGTGTGTGTCATAAAACCCATTGGACAGTGTGTGTGTCAGAAACCCTATTGCACAGTGTGTGTGTCACAAACCCCACTGGACAGCGTGTGTGTCACGAACCGCATTGGACAGATTGTGTGTTCCACAAACCCATTGGACAGCGTCTGTCTCGCAAGAAGCATTGGACAGCGTGTGTGTGTCACAAACCCCATTGGACCGCGTGTGTGTCACAATCCCCATTGGGCAGCGTGTGTGTCATAAACCCCATTGGACAGCATGTGTGTCACAAACCCCATCGGACAGATTGTGCGTCTTCACAAACCACATTGGACAGTGTGTGTGTCTCAAACCCCATTGGACACTGTTTGTGTCACAAATCCCACTGGACAGAGTGGAGGTCACAAACCTCCATGGACAGGGCGTGTGTCACAAAACCCATTGGACAGAGTGTGTGTGTCACAAACCCCATTGGACAGTGTGTGTGTCACAAGACACATTGGAAAAACTGTGTGTGTCACAAACCCCAATGGACAGCATTTGTGTCACAATCCCCATTGGACAGCCTGTGTGTCACAAACCCCATTGTACAGAGTGTGTGTGACAAAACCCATTGGACAGTGTGTGTGTCAGAAAATCCATTGGACAGTGTGTGTGTCACAAACACCCCTTGACAGAGAGTGTGTCACAAACTGTCATACATATTGTGTGTGTCACTAATCCCAACTGGTGAGAGTGTGTGTCACAATCCCCATTGGACAGCCTGTGTGTCACAAAACCCATTGGACAGTGTGTGTGTCACAATGCCCTTTGGAAAGTGTGTGTGTTTACAAAACCCATTGGACAGTGTTTGTGTCACAAGCCCCCCTGGACAGAATGTGTGCCACACACCCCGTGGGACAGATGTGTGTCATAAACACCATTGGACAGCGTGTGTGTGTCACAATCCCCATTGGACTGAGTGTGTGTGTATGAGAAACCCCATTGAACAGCGTGTGTTTCACAAACCCCTTTGGACAGTGTGTGTTTCACAAACCCCATTGGACAGTGTGTGTGTCACAATCCCCATTGGATAGCGTGTATGTGACAAAACCCATTGGACAGTGTGTGTGTCACAAACCGCCCTGGACAGAGTGTATGTCACAAACCCCTATGGACAGAGTGTATTTCATAATCCCCATTGGACAGTGTGTGTGTTACAAAACCCATTGGACAGTGTGTGTGTCACAAACCTCCCTGGACAGAGTGTGTGTCACACACTCTGTGGGACAGCGTGTGTGTCATAAAGCCCATTGGACAGCGTGTGTGTGTCACAATCCCCATTGGACAGTGTGTGTTTGTCACAAACCCCATTGTACAGCGTGTGTGTCATAAACCCCTTTGTACAGTGTGTGTTTCACAGACCCCTTTGACATCGTGTGTGTTACAAACACCATTGGACAGCGTGCGTGTGTGATAAAACCCATTGGACAGTGTGTGTGTCACAAACCCCCCTGGACTGAGTGTGTGTCACAAACCACAAAGGACAGTGAGTGTGTCACAAACCCCATTGGACAGTCTGTGTCTCACAGTCAACATTGGACAGCGTGTGTGTGTCACAATACCCGTTGGACAGAGTGTATGTTCGAAACCCCATTGGACAGCGTGTGTGTCACAATCCCCGTTGGACAGAGTGTGTGTCACAAACACCATTGGACAGTGTGTATGTCACAACCCCTCCTGGTCAGTGTGTGTGTCACAAACTCCATTGTACAGAGAGTGTGTCACAAGCCCATTAGACAAAGTGAGTGTCACAACACCCATTGGACAGCATGCGTGTTACAAACACCATTGGACAGTGTGTGTGTAACAAACTCAATTGGTCATCGTGTGTGTCACAAACCCCATTGGAAAGTGTGTGTGTCATAAAACCCATTGGACAGTGTGTGTGTCAGAAACCCTATTGCACAGTGTGTGTGTCACAAACCCCACTGGACAGCGTGTGTGTCACGAACCGCATTGGACAGATTGTGTGTTCCACAAACCCATTGGACAGCGTCTGTCTCGCAAGAAGCATTGGACAGCGTGTGTGTGTCACAAACCCCATTGGACCACGTGTGTGTCACAATCCCCATTGGGCAGCGTGTGTGTCATAAACCCCATTGGACAGCATGTGTGTCACAAACCCCATCGGACAGATTGTGCGTCTTCACAAACCACATTGGACAGTGTGTGTGTCTCAAACCCCATTGGACACTGTTTGTGTCACAAATCCCACTGGACAGAGTGGAGGTCACAAACCTCCATGGACAGGGCGTGTGTCACAAAACCCATTGGACAGAGTGTGTGTGTCACAAACCCCATTGGACAGTGTGTGTGTCACAAGACACATTGGAAAAACTGTGTGTGTCACAAACCCCAATGGACAGCATTTGTGTCACAATCCCCATTGGACAGCCTGTGTGTCACAAACCCCATTGTACAGAGTGTGTGTGACAAAACCCATTGGACAGTGTGTGTGTCAGAAAATCCATTGGACAGTGTGTGTGTCACAAACACCCCTTGACAGAGAGTGTGTCACAAACCGTCATACATATTGTGTGTGTCACTAATCCCAACTGGTGAGAGTGTGTGTCACAATCCCCATTGGACAGCCTGTGTGTCACAAAACCCATTGGACAGTGTGTGTGTCACAATGCCCTTTGGAAAGTGTGTGTGTTTACAAAACCCATTGGACAGTGTTTGTGTCACAAGCCCCCCTGGACAGAATGTGTGCCACACACCCCGTGGGACAGATGTGTGTCATAAACACCATTGGACAGCGTGTGTGTGTCACAATCCCCATTGGACTGAGTGTGTGTGTATCAGAAACCCCATTGAACAGCGTGTGTTTCACAAACCCCTTTGGACAGTGTGTGTTTCACAAACCCCATTGGACAGTGTGTGTGTCACAATCCCCATTGGATAGCGTGTATGTGACAAAACCCATTGGACAGTGTGTGTGTCACAAACCGCCCTGGACAGAGTGTATGTCACAAACCCCTATGGACAGAGTGTATGTCATAATCCCCATTGGACAGTGTGTGTGTTACAAAACCCATTGGACAGTGTGTGTGTCACAAACCTCCCTGGACAGAGTGTGTGTCACACACTCTGTGGGACAGCGTGTGTGTCATAAAGCCCATTGGACAGCGTGTGTGTGTCACAATCCCCATTGGACAGTGTGTGTTTGTCACAAACCCCGTTGTACAGCGTGTGTGTCATAAACCCCTTTGTACAGTGTGTGTTTCACAGACCCCTTTGACATCGTGTGTGTTACAAACACCATTGGACAGCGTGCGTGTGTGATAAAACCCATTGGACAGTGTGTGTGTCACAAACCCCCCTGGACTGAGTGTGTGTCACAAACCACAAAGGACAGTGAGTGTGTCACAAACCCCATTGGACAGTCTGTGTCTCACAGTCAACATTGGACAGCGTGTGTGTGTCACAATACCCGTTGGACAGAGTGTGTGTCACAATCACCATTGGACAGTGTGTGTGTGTCCGCAAACCCCATTGGACAGAATGTGTGTGTCACAACCCCATTGGACAATGTCTGTGTCATAAACCCCATTGGACAGCATACGCGTCACAAACACCATTGCACAGCGTGTGTGTGTCACAATCTCCATTGGAAAGCTTGCGTGTCAAAAAACCCCATTGGACAGAGTCTGTGAAACAAACCCCATTGGACCGAGTGTGTGTCCCAAACCCCAATGGACAGAGTGTGTGTCACAAACCCCATTGGACAGTGTGTGTGTCACAGTCCCCATTGGACAGAGTGCGTGTTTCACAATCCCCTTTGGACAGTGTGTGCGTCACAAACCCTATTGGCAGTGTGTGTGTTACAAACAGCATTGGACGGCGTGTGTTTGTCACAAACCCCATTGGACAGAGTGGGTGTGACAAAACAATTGGGCAGCGTGTGCATGTCACAAACCCCATTGGAAAGTGTGTGTGTCACAAATACAACTGGACAGTGTGCGTGTCACAAACCCCATTGGAAAGTGTGTGTGTCATAAATCCCACTGGACAGTGTGCGTGTCAGAAACCCCATAGGAAAGTGTGTGTGTCACAAACCCCATTTGAAAGTGTGTGTGTCACAATCCCCATTGGATAGCGTGTGTGTCTCACGAACCCTATTGGACAATTTGCGTGTCACAAACCCCTTTGGACAGTGTGTGTGTCACAAACCCCATTGGACAGCCTGTGTGTGTCACAAACCCCAATGGAAATTGTGTGTGTCACAATCCCCTTTGGACAGCATGTGCGTGTCACAAACCCCATTGGACAGTCTGTGTGCCACAAACCCCATTGGAAATTGTTTGTGTCACAATCACCATTGGATTGCATATGTGTGTCACAAACCGTATTAGACAGTGTGTGTGACACAAACCCCCCTGGACGGAGTGTGTGTGTGTCCAACACCATTGGACATCATCCGTGTCACAAACTCCGTTGGACAGCGTGTGTGTCGCAAACCCTATTGGACCTTGTGTGTGTCACAATCCCCACTGGACAGTGTGTGTCTCACAATTCCCATTGGATACCGTGTGTGTGTCACAAAACCCTTTGTACAGTGTGTGTGTCACAAACTCCATTGGATAGCATGTGTGTGTCACAAAACCTATTGGACAGTGTGTGTGCGTCACAAATCCCACTCGACAGCATGTGTGTCATGAACCCAATTGGACAGCGTTTGTGTCACAAGCCACATTGGACAGAGTGTGTGTGTCACAAAACCCATTGGACAGTGTGTGTGTCACAAACCCCATTAGAAAGCGTGTGTGTGTCACAATCCTCATTAGACAGCGTGTGTGTGACAGACCCCATTGGACAGCGTGTGTGTCACAAATCCCATTGGACAGCGTGTGCGTCAAAAACCCCACTGGACAGTGTGTGTGTCACAAAACCCTTTGGACAGACTGCGTGGCACAAACACCGTTGGACAGCGTGTGTGTTACAAATACCCATTGGACAGCGTGTGTGTCAGAGCCCCATTGAACAGGGTGTGTGTGTCAGAAACCCCATTGGACAGTGTCTGTTTCACAAAACCCCCCTGGACAGTGTGTGTGTTGCAAACCCCATTGGAAAGCGTCTCTGCGTCTCAAACCCCATTGGACAGAGTGTTTGTGACAAACCCCATTGGATAGCATGAGTGTGCAACAAACCCTATTGGACAGCGTGTGTGCCACAAACACCATTGGACAGCGTGTGTGTGTGACAAGCCCATTGGAAAGCGTGTGCGTCGCAAGCCCAGTCGGTCAGAGTGTGTGTGTCGCAAGCCCCATTGGACCGCGTGTGTGTTCACAACCCCCATTTGACAGAGTGTGTGTGTCGCAAACCCCATTGGACCTTGTGTGTGTGGCAATCCCCATTGGACAGTGTTTGTGTGTCACAATCCCCATTGGACAGTGTGTGTGTCAAAAACGGCGTTGGACAGAATGTGTGTCACAAACCCCCCCGGTACAGTGTGTGTGTCACAATCCCCATTGGACAGTTTATGTGTCACAAACCCCATTGGAAATTGCATGAGACAAAAACCCCATTGGATACCGTGTGTGTTTCACAAAACCCATTGGAAAGTGTGTGTGTCACAAACCCCATTGGATAGCATGCATGTGTCACAAGCCCCATTGGACAGTGTGTGTGTCACAAACCCCACTCGACAGCATGTCTGTTACGAACCCCATTGGACAGCGAGTGTGTTACAAGCCCCATTGGACAGAGTGTGTGTCACAAAACCCATTGGACAACGTGTGTGTGTCACAATCCCCATTGGACAGTGTGTGTGTCAAAAACGGCGTTGGACAGAATGTGTGTCACAAATCCCCCCTGTATAGTGTGTGTGTCACAATCCCCATTGGACAGTTTATTTGTCACAAACCCCATTGGAAATTGCATGAGACAAAAACCCCATTGGATACCGTGTTTGTTTCACAAAACTCATTGGAAAGTGTGTGTGTCACAAACCCCATTGGATAGCATGCAGGTGTCACAAACCCCATTGGACAGTGTGTGTGTCACAAACCCCACTCGACAGCATGTCTGTTACAAACCCCATTGGACAGCGAGTGTGTTACAAGCCCCATTGGACAGAGTGTGTGTCACGAAACCCGTTGGACAGCGTGTGTGCGTCACAATCACCCATTGGACAGTGTGTGTTTCACAAAACCCATTGGAAAGTGTGTGTGTCACAAACACCATTGGACATCGTGTGCGTCAGAATCCCCACTGTACAGTCTGTGTGTCACAAAACCCATTGGACAGCATGCGTGTCACAAACACCGTTGGACAGAGTGTGTGTCACAAACCCCTTTGGACACTGTGTTTGTCACAGACCCCCCTGGACAGTGTGTTTGTCACAAAACCCATTGGACAGCGTGTGTGTGTCACAATCACCATTGGACAGTCTGTGTGTCATGAACCCCACTATACAGCCTGTGTGTCACAAGCACCCATTGTACAGCGTGTGTGTCACAAACTGCCCCTGGACAGTGTGTGTGTCAAAAACCCCATTGGAAAGTGTCTGTGTGTCTCAATCCCCATTGGACAGAATGTGTGTGACAAACCCCATTGGAAAGCCTGTGTGTCACAAACCCGATTGGATAGCATGTGTGTGTCACAAAACCTATTGGACAGCGTGTGTTTCACAAACCGGATTGGATAGAGTGTGTGTGTCACAAAAATCATTGGAAAGTGTGTGTGTCACAATCCCTATTGGACAGACTGTGTGTGACAAACTCACTGGAAAGCGTGTGTGTCGCAATCCCAATTGGACAGAGTGTGTGTCACAACCCCCATTGGACAGAGTGTGTGTGTCACAAACCCCATTGGACAGTGTGTGTGTCACAAACCCCACTGGACAGCGTTTGTTTCACCAAAACCATTGGACAGCGTATGTGTCACAAGCACCATTGGACAGAGTGTGTGTGTCGCAAACCCCATTGGACAGCGTGTGTGTCAAAAACCCCCTTAGACACCGTATGTGTTTACAAAACCCATTTTACAGCGTGTGTGTCACGATCCTAATTGGACAGCGTTTGTGTCACAAATCCCATTGGATAGCATTTGTGTCACAAACTCCCCTGGACAGTGTGTGTGTCACAAAACCCATTGGAACGCATACGTGCCACAAACACCATTGGACAGTGTGTGTGTCACAATTCCCACGGGACAGTGTGTGTGTCACAAACCCCATTTGACAGCGTGTGTGTCAGAAACACCATTGGAAATTGTGTGTGTCAAAAATCCCATTGGATAGCGTGTGTGTGTGACAAACCCCATTGGCCAGAGTGGGTGTCACAAACCCCTTTTGACAGCGTGTGTGTGTCACAAACCCCACTGGACAGCGTGTTTGTAACGATCCCCACGGGACAGCGTTTCTGTCACAAGCCCCATTGGACAGAGTGTGTGTGTCACAAACCCCGTTGGACAGCACGCGTGTCACAAAACCCATGGGACAGCGTGCGTTTGTCACAATCCCCATTAGACAGTGTGTGTGTCAGAAGCCGCATTGGACAGAGTGTGTGCGTCACAAACCCCATTGGAAAATGTCAGAAACAAGTGTCACAAACCCGATTGGATAAAGTGTGTGTGTCACAAACCCCGTTAGACAGCGTGTGTGTCACAAACCCCATTGGACAGTGAGTGTGTCACAAACCCCATTTGAAAGCTTGTGTGTGTCACAATCCCCATTGGACAACGTGATTGTTACAAACGCCATTTGACACTGTGTGTATCAGAAACCCCCCTGTACAGTATGCGTGTCACAATCCCCATTGGACAATGTCTGTGTCACAAACTCAGTTGGACAGTGTTTGTGTCACACATCCCCCATGGAGAGTCTCTGTGTCACAAAACTTATTGGACAGCTTGTGTGTCACAAATCCCCCTGGACAGTGTGCGTGTCACAATCCCCATTGGGCAGCGTGTCTCTAACAAACCCCATTGGACAGTGTGTGTGTCACAAACCCCCCTGGACAGTGTGTGTGTCACAAACCCCATTGGACAGAGTGTGTGCGACAAACCCCATTGGACAGCGTGTTTGTCACAATCCCCCTGGACAGTGTGTGTGTCACAAACCCCATTTGACAGCGTGTGTGTCACAAACACCCTGTGGACAGCGTTTGTATTGTCACAAACCCCATGGGACAGTGTGTGTGTCACAAACCCCATTTTAAGGGTGTGTGTCACTACCCCCGTTGGACAGAGTGTGAGTGTCACAAATCCCTTCGAACAGCATGCGTGTCACAATCACCATTGCACAGCGTGTGTGTGTCACAATCCCCTTTGGACAAGGTGTGCGGCACAAACACAATATTACAATGCGTGTGTCACAAACCCCATTGGAAAGTGTGTGTGTGTCACAATCCCCTTTAGACAGCGTGTGTGTCACAAACCCCATTGGACAGTGTGTGTGTCACAAACCCCATTGGACCGTGTGTGTGTTAAAATCCCCCTGGACTGTGTGTGTTTCACAAAACCCATTTGACAGCTTGTGTGCAACAAACCCCCTGGACAGTGTGTGTTTCACAAACCCCATTGTACAGTGTGTATGTGCCACAATCCCCATTTGACAGTGTTTGTGTCACAAACCCCTCTGTACAGCGTGTGTGACACAAACACCCCTGGAGAGTCTCTGTGTCGCAGACCCCATTGGAAAGCGTGTGTGACCCAAACTCAAATGGACAGCGTGTGTGTCACAAACCCCAATGGACAGTGTGTGTGTCACAAACCCCATTGGACAGTGTGCGTATCACAATCCCCATTGGACAGTGTGTGTGTAACAAACCCCACTGGACAGTGTGTGTGTGAAAAACCGCATTGGACAGAGTGTGTGGCACATTCCCCAATGGACACTGTGTATGTCACAAACCCCATTGG